>NC_022017.1:44657900-44678904 GCF_000317375.1 Microtus ochrogaster | reverse complement strand
TTCTTACTTTTCTTGGTTTTTGTTTGTATGTCGGTCATCTTTCCAGGTTATGTAGATCATCTTATGTCATCGTTTGTTGCGAGGTCATCCTTTTATGTGAGGAAGGGATAAAAATTAACAGATTTAAAGGTTGAAACTTCCCCTTTCCCTGTGTGAGAATATTTGTTTCCTTTTGCTTTGTTTTCATTACATACCACAGTTTCCCCTCCCTCAACTCCTCTCAACCCCCCTTTCCTCTTCCCCAGATCCCGCCTCCATTTTCTTTCAGAAAATAACAGGCATCCACTGAATACAGCATAACAAGTTACAAGAAGACTAGGCACAGACCTAGCTTTATTATCAAGGCTGGAAGAGGCAACCCAGTAGGAGATAAAGGGTCCTAGAAACGGTCAAGAGTCTGAGATACCCCACACTTGTTGTTGTTATGAGTCCCACAAAAACATCGAGCTAACAACCATAACATATATATATAGAGTACCTAGTTCAAACCGGTGAAAGACTCCGTGATTGCCACTTTCATCTCTGTGTGTCTCTATGAACCCCACTTAGTTGATGTTTATGGGCTATGTTCTCCTGGTGTCCTTGACCCCTCTGGCTCCTATATTTCTTGCTCCCCAACTCTTACTGGGTACCCTGAGTTCCAAGGGGAGGGACCTGGTGGATAATGAACTCAAGAAGAAATGCTGAAATTGCCCACCACAGAATCTGTGAATAGCTTGTTTATCAGAAGGCAGTGCTTTTGACAGAGTTCGAAATGAAAAATGCATTTATATTGTAAGGAGACTTCGATGACAGTCAATCTGTTGAATAAAATACGATTCTCATCAAATTATTCTTTTATCATGGAAGTTCCAAGCTAAATATTGAAAAGGGGAAGTCTGTTCTACAAACCACTTTCCCACACCCAGCACAGAAATATCCTCTAAGCAAATACCTTCTCTGGGAATTCTCTATTAAAAATAAGACAGATTTGGGAGCAAAATTGTTCCTAAGATTGAATAAATGAGGCAAACCCCATCAGGGTACTTCCTTTGAGATCTGGGGTCTGTAGGAATGATGTAAGGGTAACTGCATTGACAATTAGACTGCTCAACCGGGTGAAATGAAGAAGTTTCTGGAATGGTGTGTGTGTGTGTGTGTGTGCGTGCGTGCGTGCGTGTGTGTGTGTGTGTGTGTGTGTGTTGGCTGTATACATGATTCTGAGCATATGAGGACATATTAGGACACCTTTCAAGACTCCCTCCATGTGAGTCCTGGGTATTAGACTCTCATCCTCGGGCTCAGTTACAGGTTCCCCCAACCACCGAGAAATCTTGCTGGCCCTCCAGTGTCTTTTTAAATTACAAACCATCACCACTTACCCTAGACTACGTAAGACACCTGATATCTGTGTGAGATGCAGGGTCCAGAGTATTGCTATCAAACCACCTGTGACCTATCAGCTTTTTATTGTTAGCAAAAATTATTCTGTTCCTATGAAATCATTAGAATAAAAGCATGTGACAGAATGCACAGAATTGGTAAATGGGTTTCATCCTGTGTGAACGATAGAGATGAACGATGGGGATGAAAACTCAGACCTCTAATCAAAGCAATTAGCGGCAATTCTCAGCTTTTTTCAATTGAAACACAGCTGGGGAGGAAGGTTAGCACTGTGCATTCTCCCATCTCAGTCCATCATTCCAGCCTCAGTTAGCCTCGTTCCCCGTGTGTCTCCTGTAGACATACACAGTTCACTGCCTCCACTTTGCTTCCTTAGCATTCATAATTTTAGCACACACATATGTGTCAAGAATTTACTGCTGCAACTTTTAAGAACACACTTTAAGTTGGTAATTATGAACAGAGACTTCAGTAGGAGAGGTATATAATATCTAAGCATATTTTCTAGGCAGTGAGTTATCTTACCGGTTTATTTGGTATGAAGGAACCTAAGTGACTTTAGCCAGTGAGCTGCTACAGTCTGGAAGCAGTGCATTCAGTGTTTCAGGTACTCTGTGCTTACTCCGTGAAAACTTTATTAGTAGGCACATTGATATTTACCAGTGTATGTTTTTTGTTTTTGTTTCAAAAATCCAGTGGCTGTCCCTCCCTCCTAAGACACATAAGAAGCCTTGTTGGGGCTCAGGTCTTACTGAGCTGAGTGAGTTTGAGGAAATCCTGAATCTACAAGGACAAGACTTTTCAAAAGACTCCTTCATTTCTTTTCTCTTCTGTTCTTTCAATAGCCGTATTGAATGGAGCATGGTTCGGCTCCTTCGGTCAATAAAGCCTATTTTATTCTTTGGGCTTCATCATTCTCTCTGGAGGATCAACTATTGTAAATGTGGTGTGGCCACCGGCTGCCTTTGAAGAAGCTCTTCAGAAGTCCGGGGCTAATGATATAGAACCAGAAGCTGCCTGGCTTCTTGGGAGAGTGTTTGCCTAAGATTAAGATCTCAGATAAGCCTGGAGTTGCTGTCTGGGAAAGGAAATGACCTTAGACACCTCTCGGAACAATTGCTGGTGGGGAGCTGCTGGAGGAAGATTCTGCTCATAAGGAAGGGCCTAATTATTTCCTTGGTAAACATCAGATGGCCAAAGTACCTTCATTTAATAACCAGGAGAACTATGTTTTAAAGCATACGTGAAAACCGAAAACATTCTTGCTCAGGTCTTTTCTCTAAGACTCAGCAAATCAGATAGCAAGAAAGAAACCACAGAGCAAAACAAATGTGTTTCTAGAGCCCTAAGATGCAGACCAGGTCTGAGGTCAAAGCTTACCACTCAAAGTGACACCTCATATTTTATTTATGTGCTCTTCTTCTGAGGGGTCAGAAGCTCCTTGCAGATATTATGCCTTTTTCACAGTAATAGAAGACACAGACATTATCCAGGAAAGAGCTACACTTGCTGATGGAAGTTCCCTGGTGCTTTCAGTTCAGTAACATTTTGTTTTCTGATGGTTTTTTTTTTCCTATGTACATTTTCTTTTACTGCTGCCCTGTGTCCAGTCATCTAACCTGTAGGAAGACAGAATGACCTTCCTGGCATCAATTCTGTGCACCAGGGACTTCAGAATTTTCTCAGTGTCACCCCAAAGTCATTAATACATGAGCTTGAATACTCTAATGATTTGTGCTCATTAAAAAATTCTTCTCATTTTTCTTATTATTTATTTCTCATTTTTTCATTGATCCAGGGTTGTCTAGACAATGTGCAACAATTAATTGGGAGAAAATGTTCAAAAGAACATGGAAAATAATTAAACCGCAGTAGTGAAATGAAAGTGTTTGTAGTGACACTATAGTTCAATGTCTTCATTTTACTCATGAGGAAGTTGTATCCAGACAATGCCAAGTCCTTGATTTCGGGCAGGAAATGCAAATGCCTCTGATTGCTTTTCTTTGCAGCTGGACTTTCGATGCAGAGCAATGAGAACAGTATCTGGCTTGGACGCTACTCCCGTTTTTGTATCCACCAGCTCCTGAGCAGCTCAGCTCCCTTGCAGCTTAGTTTTGCCTCACAGAAAGGAGAGTTCTGCATCAAAGAAAACATGCCTGCCAGTTGCAGAGACCCAGGATTGCCAGCCCCCCTTTGCATGCTATGCTTTGTCCCACCTTAGCTGTTTCCCTGAAAATCCATGGCTTATATGCTCTTGACAAATGATGACAAGTCCCTTACACACAAAAACTAAGGTATCTAACTTGCCAACTTTTTGGTCTTCATGTGTTCTTCTGGAGCATCAGAGGAAGAAACTGAATATCTCATTTTTTTTGATAGCATGTTGTCCCCAAAGGTTGGTATAGCCCTCTGGGGATGTACTGAAAGGGTAGCTAACTCTCCTTTTAGAAATATGAGGTGCTCCCTCCATGTTGCACTCACTGCCCGCCTCCCAAATTTCTAATTAATTAAAGTCTAGACATACTTCATGGCTGACCCTGACTTTAGTTTTGCCAGTATTTTCTGAAGTATTGACCATCTGTCTTGTTTACACCATGACTCTATCAATTCCATAAAGGTAGGGACTACTTCTTTTATACAAGTGAATATCTAGCATGTTGCCTATAAAAGTAGATCGACGTCTAGGGACTACAATGGAATTTTTACTCTGATTTGAAAATTGTGGCGACACCAAAACATTCTTGTCCCACTCTTTATTCATTTATTCACCTTCTCCCCATCCACAGTGGCAGTGGATTCTTGAGTGTATCTAGGATTATAGAAGCCTGGTATAGATTTGTTCATCTTTATCTCTCATAAACATGCTGCCAGGTCTTAACCCCAGTTTTAAATTAGAAAATAGAAGCTCCAGATACCTCCATCGCTTGCCTGTAATCTCATAAGCAGAAAGTGATCAGATAGGTGTTCAAAGTAGGATGCTGGATCCAAAAGGGAATCGCCATCTTCCTTGATTAGCCTTTATCCTTCTAAGATGACTCAACAGTGCTGTATTATACAAACTCCTCTATATGTTTTAAAGAGCATAGACAAGGCTGAGACAAGGCATGGTGTGGCCTGCACACAGTGCTAGAGAGATACTGTTTAATCTTGGCCAAGTTCCACTTCCAGGGATTTCCCCCTTTGCCCTGCCCTTTACTTGGCAATGCTAACGGTTTCTCATTCCCATCTACTCCCAGCTTCTTCCCCTTTAAGCTCATCCACGTGGAGGTGTTAATGACCTTTCAGTCCTGCTGTATGTAGTTTTCCACAAGACCTGCAATTGCTGGTGGGCAAATGCAAACCTCGAAAGGTGACTCTTGGCTGGCAGAAGCTTAGACAAATGCCAAAGAATGCGGGAGCATCCAAATGTGCTACCAGCCCATTGTTCTTCATAAAGGTTCACAAGATAACAATAAATAATATTTGACAGAATTCTCCCGATCCTTTAGGCAGAATTCCAATATTGTATTCAACCTTCCCAGGTCTCAGGTTCACTCCACTACAGTAGTAATCTTTATGAAATAAAATACAGACTGAGATTTCCGGAATGGATATACTTCGAAGAATTGTGTGCTTTGCTGAGTCTTTCTGTAGTAACAACAAAACAAACAGGTACAGGGTGTTTGTGATGGGAAGAAAAAAAGCCCCAACTACTGAGTTACATGCAAGACTCAAAACTACTAGTAAAAATACAGCTTATATACCACTACCATCTTATTTTATTGAATCATATTACGTTGAATTAAAAATAAGGTAATTTCTCTGTTTTTTTTTCTTTATATACTGGAAGTAGGAACCCGGGCTTCATCTAATGCTCTACACGGCACCACCCTGTGAGTGAAGGTACAGAGAGAATAAGAAGAAATCAGCCTGAACACTAGTTCTCAAATTTTTCTTCTTCCTGGCTTTGAATGGGATATGGCTGGTCACCCAAGCTCCCGTGGCAATGACTTCCCAGCCATGAAGGACCATGCACCCAAATGGTGACCCAAAACAAGCCCTTTATTTCTTGACCTGCTTCTTGACTTAAGACAGTAACTCTTCAGCACAGCAATCTCCCGGAACATCATCTGATTGAGGATTCTACCTTACTTAAGAAAATCTTTTATTTTAGCTTTCAATGTTACTTTGCTTCCTTTAGTATCCTCCTCAAAATTTATCTGACTGCATAGCTTGGGTGCTTCAAGGGCATATAGACTACTATGTGCTTTCTGCTGCTGCAGTGGGTGAAGATAAAGTTCACACAAATATGAGAAGTGAAAGGGCAACTGGTAGGGCTTGGCAGTTGTCACCAAGTGTCCATGCACACAACTCTCCCATAAGACAAACTGAGTGCTTACCAAGAGTCAATCATGCACGGAATGTCTAAAACCAGTTTGTTCTAGTACATTCCATATTATATAACCTAACTAATGTGATTAAAATCAGTTATCAAGAAATGATTCTAACAACAATAAGCTGTGTATTTGTAAAACTGTGAATAGTCTACAAAATGACATCCAATGTAAGTGGACTAACTGGCAAGTAAATTAGTAATGGGGGCATGTGACTGGCATATACAAGGCCCTGAATTCAATGCTGAGCACTGCAAAACAGCAACAAGAACAACAAAACAGAAAAGCAAGAAAGAATATGGGCTCATAAGATAAATTCACGAAATGTGCAGAAATGAGGAAACGGTAATAGTCTGTGTATGATGTATTTGCTTCCATGTTGCTTAACATCTGTCCTTTTCACACATTGGACTTCGTCTTGGTTAAAATCAATATGGAAATCATACACACAATATGGGTACAATTTTTGTGAGAGAATCTATTCCCAGAGAAAAGTCTTGGCCTTACTTCAAAAGTCTGAATAATGCATTCAGTTTTAAAAGCTTTGAATTAGATTAAATACTTATGTGTCTTTCTCGTGGCTCTTTTCTTTAAGCTTTTGATGAATTAGCCTACTGTGGCTTTTAAGATGAGGAGTCTCCCACTGTAGTGAAATGAATACAGAAAAAATACTGTAATTCAGAGATAAGTTGGAACTCTACATGTTAGTAAATATCTAGTTAGAATGTATGCTGAACTTCATTCTTGTGTTCTATAAAAAATCAAAATGATATATATCATTTATTGATAGTTTTTCTAGGCAGCCTCTGAGTTTGGGTCCTGAATCTATGCCCAGTTCCAGTGATAATCACTCTTCATTCATTGGGACATATGTAGAGAGGAAGTCAAAAGATACTTTAGCATGAGGCAATCTTAATGTTATTGTTTATGCTTCATTCTAAATCTTAAAAATAACTCTCTAAAGTGGTATCAGTCCCATCATGTGTTTTAAAACCAACTGAGGCTGGGACTCATAATGTAAGTGAAAACTAAAACTGAGATTGTGTGTGTGTGTTTCCCTATGTTATATGAAAGTAAAATTTGAGACCTGTGTTTTAACTTGAGTCATTATGTCTCCTAAGTCCAAGGTCTTTTGCAATGTAATTAGTAATATATTGTGGAAATATAAGACTTCCTTGAGTGCACAAAAAAGAGCCGCCCTTTTGAGGCTGAGAAGAAAACATATTCCAATGTTTTTACTGTGGAAATACTACATGTGGTTTTATATGCACACAATCTATCTAAGTCATTAAATGCAGATATTATAATTATTGATTATATATTGATTATATAATTAACACAGAGACTACGAAAACATTCTCTCTCTCTCTCTCTCTCTCTCTCTCTCTCTCTCTCTATGTCTATTTCATCTGCTTCAAAAAGGAGTTTACCTTGTAATGGTTGAGTGAGGTACTGTTTATTGATATAGCAGAATATCATTAGAAACTATTTTATTGCCATGTTCTTTTTTTAGAGTAATAGTAACACACACATAAACAAACACACATATAAAAGTAATATTAAACAATGGTTATCAATTTGTGAGTAAGGGGCATGGAAGGAGTTCCAGAAAGGTAGTTGGGAGAGGCTGAAGGGAGAAAAAAGAAGAGAGAAAAATGATGTAATTTTATTTCGACTAAAAACATGATAAACACTATGGGTTTTCCTAACTAGTGAGCTAAAGAGTTAAATTGGACAAGTTCCTGATTAAGCCTCCCTGGAAAATTGCTTCAAGTCTCATATCTATTTCACCAAGAAGCAAGGTTTGCCATTCTTTTTCACACGGCTGTTCTGATAAACCAGTAATTGGGATATAGTCAGAAGCATGTAGATGCTCATTCGTGAAATCGTATTCTACCTTACTGTGGCATCCTCTTCTCATCCTTGCTTGTTCCTCCAGTGTTGGAGCTGGACCCTGGGGTCTAGGGCATGCCAGTCAATTGCTTTACTGCAGAGTTCTTCCCAAGTCCCCCACACAGTTTCTACCCTACGGACATTAAGATTTTGAAAACCCAGTGAAAACAGTGATTTCCAGGACTGTTACTCAGGCTCTGAGCTGTGGAAGCTGCCTAGATCTAAATAATACTAGCAGCCTAAACAGACTTTTGTGGGCTTGTTTTGGATTTTAAAATACATATTTTTCGTCATCTGCAGTTCTTTGTTTTCTTGCTTTTACTCTTGCTTTCAAAATTTCTTTGGTTGCAAAAAGTTGCTAGAGGTTGGCTGCTAGAGACAGAAAATGAGGAGCTATAGGTTTGAGCCCCTGAACTCCCTATGATTACTAACACAGACATGAATCACCAACAATAAATTTCCTCTGTTTAAATGACTTAAATAAATTTTTCTGTTACTTTCAACAAGAGAGAAGCCAAGTGGTGATCTAGTCTTGGCTGGCCTAGAATTCTATAAGCAGACCAGTCTTACCTTGAACTCACAGAGACCTAACTGCCTTTCTCTGCCTCCTGAATGCTGAAATTAAAGGCCACTAAACTGCAGGAGTATGAGTATAATCCTAACCTCCACAATGTGATCACTCATCACCGATCTAGAGTCAAGGCTATAACTGTAATACATATAACCTAGAAAAGGTGCTTTAAGTAACAAACACCTCACATTATTATGACACTGAGGTGGTTTGTAGAGCATTGACTGGGCTATTGTGAACCAGAAATAAATTTATGAGTCTTTGATAACAACTCAGTTAGAAGCACCTTGAACACTCAAGTGTTAATATAACCTTTCTTCCTTATATGAGATGTACCTCCATTGTTCCATTTAATAAATGTTTGTCACTTAAAGTAAATTTGCTATGTTCTATGACTTTAATATGATAAACAAATCCAATCCAATTTTATATGTTTGACTGGACTAGGAGGAGGGAGCTGTTTATGAGTAGTGTTTGCTCACATACACATGGCGTGGGGAGCACACATCCAGGGTCATCTGTCCAAGCCTGCATGTTTGAATATAAAGGTCACTTCCAAGCTTATTAATTTATTCTCTACCTGTAATTTAACTATTTTTCAGAGGTAAGAAATTTTGTAGCTATTTTGCTCTATTTTTTTCCATTTTAAAATGCATTTTTTTTACCATATTTGTTTCCCTTAAATAATACTTGCTTCTTTTCTTCTGGAATAAAAAAAAAAAAACACACACACACAATAATGTCCGACTGAAAAGGTCAGATGTCCCTCTGTTTAACTTGTTAAGGAGATTAAAGCAGTGATTTAATAATTTTTCTTTTTTATTGTTTCAAAGTGGTGATATTTTCCTTGAACATAAATTTCCTAAGATGTTATATATTTAATATAAAAAGCATGTACATGCCACCGAGTGTCTCTAACTCTTCTAGTCCTCCCTTTTAATTATTTTTTTTACATTCTACATTCACAGAAAATTTTCTAGAGGGCTCTAGTTTAGCTAAGGGTAGACTGGTCTAAGGACTTTCTGGAAGCGTGGCAATAATGTGACCAAAAGTTGCTGTGTTAGAAAATCAGCTGGCAGGAGGACATTTCAATGATAACACACGATCAGTAATTCATATTTTTACTGAGATGTGGAAGCCCCTATCCTAAACAGCTTATTATATTTCAGTGGTGGGTTTTAGGCCATAAAGATAAGCAGTCTGCCAATGCTGTTGGAAACCAGTATGAAATGGTTCACAAGAGGTTACATAGGAAGATCTGTCAATCAATTAGGGAGAAACAAGTAAAGCCTATGCCTCTCTCTCTCCTCTCTCTCTCTCTCTCTCTCTCTCTCTCTCTCTCTCTCTCTCTCTCTCTCTCTCTCTCTCCTCAGTAAGGACTTATAAAGGTCAGCCTTTACTAAGAAGACAAAGGTTTGGTCATATTTTATGTAACTCTTGGGAGAAAGGAAGCAAGAAAGAAAATTTCCAAGTGGTTATACGGATGAGAGATTATTGTGTGGCTTGTATGCTTGCAGCTGGTTATAGTCAGGCCTCAGCAACGTAGAGTGAGTTCTCTGTGTCAGATGTGAGCAAGCACATGGGGGCCACCTTTTGCAAGGCACTTTTTATTCTTGTTCTCGAGTACAGACTATTATTGTGTTCCTAACCCACTTTCAATACTCTGATTTTAATCAAAGAGGTCTTTAGGGGATCTTTTCTTGTGGGGTTAAAAAAACGAAAAAAATAGCAATAGAAATTTCTTTGATAATTTATTCACATTTAAGTCTTAATTTTTGAAACCATGGCCTGCATGATGGGCCTACTTAGGGAGTTTTTTTTTTCTGTTATTTTATGTGTCTATATGTCATTTTGTAGAGTTAACGAATCAAGATGGCAATATTTTCAGAGAAGACAGTCACCACTAAAGTTAAATAATAATAAGTTAGCACCAAATTCAAAGGCAATTTCATTTTTATTTTTAAAAGAAAATTTAAAAGCAATTCATTAAGGAATGGTCTTATAAAAGTCACTATTTTGGTAGATTACAAAAAATATGATCTCTTAATATATATCTAAGACATACGCTACAGTATCTCTGAATTCGATATTATGTAGCAAACAGTGAATGTTCCTTGACATGGCTGGCAAAAGATGTGAGAAACGTCTTACAACAGGAAGTTTATCTTATAAAAGCTAGGCAAACCTTATATATCATCTCAAGTGGTTTATAAGAAAAAAGTACAACGCTTAGACGACAAAAAAAAAATAAAAACAGTCAAAGATTTAAAGATGAAACAGAGAGATGTAGCCACAAGCCAAGATGTGATAACAGACCCCAGAAGTTGAAAGGGGCCAAAATGGATTCTCCCTTGAGCCCTGGAAGAAACCCGGCCCTGCTGGAACACCGAGTTCCTGCCTCTGACTGTGACAGGATAAAGGTCTGCTGTCTGAGTCACCAGGTTTGTGGAAATTTGTTACAACAGCCGCAGCAAAGAACACAATTGACCTCGAAGACAACTGCATGAGCTTCCAATTTACGTTCCGCACTGGAGCGCTTGCCATCTACGGTGCCGAGCTGATGGTTTACCACTGCTTACACTTTCCCTATGGCAAAATCTCTTTCTACCTCAATCCAAACTGAAGCTTCGTTGAAATCCTTCTCCTGTACATGAGGTATGATTTCGATTGTTTGGAAAGATACAGAGATGGGACTTACGTTCAAGGTCACTTCTGTCATCTAAATTATTGGACATTCTCTATCCCTCCGGCCTTCATTCAGTCTTGATGTTTCTGTCCCAGCAATAACATGGGTGCAAGCTGGTAACAGTAATGACCGCTGTATTAGTCAGACGTTCCCCATTGTAACAGAATTTCTGACATAAACCACTTGAGAAAAGAAATCATTATTTTGGCTTTCATAGTTTCAGACTTTTCAGTCCACGGTCAGCTTAGTCTGTTGATTTGGGGCCTATGGTGAGTCAGAGTCCATGACAGGGCCTGTGATAGAGCAGGGCTGTTCACATCAAAACCTCTGAGACTCGAAAAGGGAGATGGAGGGGCTAGGTACAAAAAAAAATATTCTCTAGAACACCTTCTAGTTTCCCATCATGTCCTAATGATGACACAGGCGAATCCATAAGGGTTTGATCTCTTAATTAGGGTAGAGGCCTATGATCTAATCAGTCCCTTCCCCGAACTTAAAAAAAAAATGATAACACATAGATCCCTGGGGAGCATAGAAAATTTAAACAATTTGTTAGGCAGTTAGGTATGCCCTTTATTTCCAAGGTTTCACAGCTAGGAGGAATTATAATTCAAATCATATAAAAAAGGCCAAGCAAGGAGAAAATATGCATTTCCTAAACTTGAAGTGTTTACTGTTTTCAACAAATATCGATTGTATTCAATTTATAAATTATTAAAACTGATTTAACCTTTAGACGGTACTTTATGTGTAAACACACACATAGTTATTACATATATGTACTGTGTGTGTACAGATAGAATTATGGTATACAAATTTCTGTAAAATGTTTGCATTCCTATATATACCTATACTTATGTAAACATCTGAATGCGTGACATTTTACTTTTCTTTAATAACTATCTAGAAAGTTGACTGCAATGGCATTGACTCACGGTTCCATGTTCTGAAGTCGAATGCATTGACAATTGGAAAACTCAAGGAAAGGAACTGAAGTGCTAGCCTCCGTGACTGACCTGCACTGTTCTTTGAAACACACGGGTTCACGGGAACCTCTTAACCTTACGGCTGATGCTTCGAGTGCCCATGTCCTTTGTATAACACTGTTCCAAAGGCAGATGGATAGATGGCAAGCAGCTTAAGCTGATGGTTTGTTTGCTAGGTCGTCCAGAAACCTGTGCTGTGCTTCTCATGCCAATCGCTAGAACTTTTAGCAAAGCCAGGTTCCACTCCTGACAGAGGAAAGCCAATGAGGAGCATACTCACTCAAACTCTTTTCTTGGCAGAATGTCTCAGAGACTCACACGGAACTCCTGAAAAGACTGACATTTAATGATTTCCACCTAAAATTGTGATTACAAATGGTTCCATCCAATAATAACAAATGACTTGGCAACTCACTGGTGAGTTTATTCTGACCCAATGCTGTGTCAAATGTGGTAAAATCCCAGGGGTCCAGAGAAATTAAATGGGGATTCTGCAAGTACCTCTGAGAAGTCCTCAGAATCTGATGGGACGCAGTTTCTGGAAAAGATGTTGTCAGTTGGTTTCTTTACGCTCTGGGCTAAGGATCTTCAAACTTTTTTTTTTTTTATCTGTAAAGGGCTAAATACTAAACAGTTTAGAATTGCAGACAATATTTCTTTTATTATATTGTCTCTGTTCCTCTGTACTTCTGTCTTTCTATGTCTCTGTCCTCGTCTGTCTCTTTGATTCTGTCTCTCTCTCTCATGTGTGTGTGTGTGTGTGTGTGTGTGTGTGTGTGTGTGTGTGTGTATACCATGCAGATGGAATGCAGTGTGCCACATATTCTAATAAAGTGTTACACCATTAGACTATACAGAACTATGTCTTAAATCATCTTTTTCACATTTGTTTCTTCAAATTTCAAGACAAGAGCTCCCATTTATTAATTGGTTCTTTCAGTGTCTGTGTTGCTGGGGGTTATATTTAGGAAGTGGTTTCCTGTGCCAATGCGTTCAAGTGTATTTTCCATTTTCTCTTCTTTAAGGTTCAGTGTGTTTGGCTTTATGTTGAGATATTTGATCCATTTGGACTTGGGCTTTGTTCATGGTGATAGATATGGGTCTATTTTCATTCTTCTACATGTTGATATCCAGTTATGCCAGCACCATTTGTTGAATGCTTTCTTTTTGCCATCCTATTTTATTTTATTTATTTTTTTGTTTTTTTTTCAAAAAATCAGGTATTCAAAACCCTGGAGAACCTAGACAACAATGAAGACCCTAAGAGAGACATACATGGATCTAATGGATCTAATCTACATGGGAAGTAGAAAAAGACAAGATTTCCTGTGTAAATTGGGAGCATGGGGATCATGGGAGTGGACAGAAGGGGATTGAGGAGAAAGGGAAGGGAGCATAGAAAATATATAGCTCAATAACAAGAATAAAATAAAACAAACAGGGAAAATATATAAGACAAGACCAAACAAGTTTTTCAGTGTGCCTTGAACTCAGTATGAAGATGCTACTGTAGGCCTGTATCCCAGGCCTAGCTACTATATGCTCTTAAAAACTGTTTAATGTCATTGTAGCTCAGAGCAACTGCAGAAAATGTGTATTAAGAGGCACGACAGAGTCCTAACAAGCCATGATTCATACGGAAATCTGAATTCAAGTATTCTTCCTTTGATCTTTTATTTTTAGTAGTTAAAATGATGCAAAATCTTTGAATCCGGGGTCCTAAAAAACCATAGGGAAGGCTTTCTTCAGCCTGTGTGCCCTTGTTTGTTGAATAATGAGTACCAAAACGCACACTAAGCCAAA
The DNA here is from genome assembly GCF_000317375.1 of Microtus ochrogaster. Lineage (NCBI taxonomy): Eukaryota > Metazoa > Chordata > Mammalia > Rodentia > Cricetidae > Microtus > Microtus ochrogaster. The sequence continues at coordinate 44,665,209 of NC_022017.1, read as the reverse complement.
ATGCATAGGAACTCTCCAAGGAATTTCTGCCTGGGAGGTCGGCCACAAATGTCATTCTTCTGATTGCCAAGGGTCTTTGTCCTTCGAAAGAAGACGCAAGACGCTGTCTTCTCCAGGAGAGTTGCCTTATTGTAAATACACGGGGCAAAGATAACTAAAGCAGAGAAGAAAATGAGCCAAGGGGTTTTCATTTCCTCTCTGGTGTAGGAACACCAGGCAGTCTAGGGATTTCGCCTCCACTCATCGACACCTGTTCCAAATGAAGGTAGCTCTTTGAAGGTCAAGTTTAACAGAAGACTCGGCATATCCATTCCAAGCCAAAGACTTCTTCATGAGCTGGTTTCCTCATTTTGGTAGTCCTAAGTGAGATTAACTTGCAAGCGCGCTCTCTCTCTTTTTTATGTGTGTGTCATTTCTTTATTAATATTTGCTGAACCATCTTTCATTTTACTAGTCCTAATCATAAACAGACGTGAGTTTGGGCTATTTATGCTCCTACAAAGATTTCATTCAGAGACTGATTTCATGTCTGTTAAAAAAGGATTACTTATAAATTATAAGTAATTGAGTGTGAGCTCTCCTTGGTTTTCAGGAAACTGAGGGCTTTATTCGGAGCTAAAGTTTGACCAAGATAAAACATTTTGGGGGAACCGCTTTCATCATTCCTTCTTTAGCAAACTGCTCTTTGTACACCGGAAATTGAGTTTTTTTCTCTTTCATCCATGTGGGAAAAATCAAGTTCTCCATGTGTAAACGTATGTCATTGTATGTTCACTGGATGGAAAAGAAGAGAAAGGTGCCATTCCATCCTGTTCACATAGAACACAGTAGTATTTGTAGGCCAGGCAAGAAACTTTAATTTGCATTTAAAACTTTCCTATAATGCAGTGGTTTTTAACCTGTGGGTTGCAACCCCTTTGGCAAACCTCTGTCTCCAAAAACATCTACATTATAATACATACATAACTGCGGCAAAATTGAAGCCAGGAAGTAACAACAAAAGTAATTTTATGGCTGGGGTCACCAGTACATGGGGAACTGTATTAAAGGGCCACCTATTAGGAAGGTTGAGAGCCACTGCTAAGGTGTAAGACCTGGGCATGAATTACTGTGACTGTTGCATGTTATGTCAATTTTGGAGGTGGGGGCTGCTGTTGTGAGCATATAACTTTTTCTAAGTAAGGACCTTTAGGGCTCCCTGATTTGAAATATGGCTCTATTATATAGTTCATATGGGTATCTTTGCTTCCCTGTGTCTTAGATTCATCATCTGTAAATCTAGGTAATAATTACAGGTTATTATTAGGACCACTGAATTGTTTCCTATACTTGGAATGGTTCATCAGGTTCAATGCTATTGCCCCACAAGTCAATCTCTATTACTATAAAACTGATAAATGTGAGTATCGTCCCTTACAGCCCATAAACTTTTGCTTACATTTTTGTGCCTTTCTACTCATATCCTATGTCTTGATGGAGATATTTCTGCTTTTGTTTATATATTTGTGCCTTTATTTTATTGCCAGAGAAACACTTCCTTTCCTTCAGTCTGTCTGAAGAACTAGCTGTCTGATGTTTTTGTGGCTCATTCTGCACAAAGGTATCACCAGCCTGTATCAGTGCTTCTGTCTTCTAAGTAGGGTGCGTGTTCTGTGTACTGGTTTCTGCTGGAGTAACTTCAACTATTGCTTTAGCTATTCACTTGTTTCCATCTTTAAACTATGACATCTTAGCAGGAAAAAACTACCATTCTTCAGTTTTGATCCCTTCTCTTAACATGACATAAAAAAAGAAAATACAAAGTGTATTACAGTGAATGGCTTGTAGAAAATGATTTGCTGTAACTGATAGGACGAGACTTATACAAAAAAAAATGCTTGGGGGAATAACAAGTTTGGGGATAGCCTGTGCTGTCTTAGCACTACGATGAATAAAGATGGCAGGTGAGTCTCTTGGGTTGATATAGGATCTATAGAATCCTCAAAGGGAAGTCGGGACACTAGATTAATTAAGCAAAAGTGGAAATCATATCTTAGCTAGATCTTTGTTATTTGTCTAGCTTGCCAACGAGTAAATTATTCAAGAAAAGAAAATTTCAGTTCCCAACTTCTGTGACTAATACTTTTAAGGGTCATTGCAATATTTTGAGACAGTTTCAACTTCCCACAAAACTTGACTTTGGGGGGAATTATCACTGATAAGTGTATATTTCTCAAATATAGAATTTCAGATAGCTGCTTTTGATAAGACATCCTTAGAAAGCTTGTAATATGTCTTTAGGTAGAAATAGCAATTAAAACCAACAGTAGAATTAGCCTTCCATATTCATGGGTCCAGTCTCCAAAGATAGAACATCACTGATCAAAATTACTGAAAATAAATAATCAAATATATTAATAAATAAGTTAGTGAAACAGAAAAGATTGATATTTTTTACATTATTATGTTTCCCTTACTAATGTAACTTTAACTGAGCTTTAACAAAGGCACAACCTAGTTATGCAATCTGTTCAGAATTTATTGTAGTTTTTTTTATTTCTAGCTTTATTACTCTGGCTAAATCTTTCCTCCTGTTATTGGATCCAGTGATGCTGCAGATTTCAGTTTGCAGCATAAAAAATAAGTAATTGCTAAAGGAAATGTGGGTGGCATGCAGCTCCTTGGTACTGCCATTTCTCTGTACAATTTCCTTCGTTATATTAGGAAAAACCTTAGCAAAACTAAGAATTAGACAGCATGAATAAATTCTCAAGCCAGAGGACACATACTTATCTCTCTAATAGAGACAAGTTGAGTTGTTGGCATTCAGCAGAAATTTCTTTGCATCTTTGTTAATAAGGAGGTTGTTGGGCCAGGACTCAGAAAATGGGTTTTTTATTCTAAGGTTGGCACCATGTACATCTAGGAACAGTGCACTGCCATCTTCTTGTTGGCAGCCTTCTCTTCTGTATACAGTAGGCTAATTAGACTGTCTGAGAGACCTTTTATCTCTTTCTCAGAACATGTAGATAAACAGACCTGAGTCAGCTCTCTGATAAATGCCCTCTCTGATAAACATACTTTTATCTAGAATGTTCCCAAACCATGTTTTTTGTTTCTGTCTGCATTTGTGGGAACTCACTTTGCCTGGGAATGGTGGAAGAACATGTTTTCATGATAACACTTCTTTAAATAAGGCAGTTTCTAGTTCTTCTAGTTTATAAAGCCTGTAATGCCCACAAAGTAGCCTTGGGACTTCGACAGGCATTGCCTAGGATACTCTACATTTCAAATTTGATGATATTTCATCCAACTAACCAATAAACTCCTCAGGAAAACTTTCCAAATCATTATTCCTAGCTCTTAGAAGAACAAATCCATAGTAGTGACCCACTGTTCTTCTTCCTTGGGAACACAGCATCTTTGACACTCTCTATAAACTCAAGCCCCTAGTGGAACTTGGGCCCAAAAAGTGAGCTCAAACAGATTTAATAGACAAAGAAGTTTCCCATCTTCTGACAGAGATCTTATTGTTCTTGCCAAAAGTAATGTTCTTTTACTCCACCCCTTTACTCGGAGCCCCAGAAGCCTAGGTGTGGCAGGGAGAGCTTGAATAAATTGAAGGAGATGACACTGGTGTGTCTGTTTGCCATAAGTAACTTCTTAGAACCAAATTACTTGTGTTGATTGAGAGTTCATTGTGTGTATGATCTATTGCTCCTCAAATTCTAGGCAGCCATTACATCTCTATTCCAGTTCACAACACACACTAAATTCCCAGCTCAGTTCTCTTCTTTCTCAGAGACCTGGTATGTGAATGATTTTAACAATCTACTCAAGATTTAATTATATGCCTTTCCCTGCATGAATGACAATTTAATGAGAATAAGTCATGTTGGACAAAATCTGGTAACATTAAATATTCAAATGATCTTGTCTCTTATCTTTGCCACATTCAGTCCCGTTCCCTTGTTCTGACTTCATGACATGAGGTCTCCATCATTTCAGATCTCTATGTGCTACCTCCTAGCTTTGTATTTATTTACTTCCACGCCAAGGAAAGAGTTTCGTTGATAATATATGATTGATCATAATAGCAAGCTGGATAAAGTTAGGATTTTTAATGCCTTTGCCTCATTCTTACTTTCTCATGGTATTATCATCTACCTACCCCTGCCATTTCCAGGCCTCATACTTTATTAATATACTTCTGTCAGAAATGTTGGTAGGATAATGAAGACTCATTTCACCCAGTTTCTGACATCGGCTAAACTGCTTCTCAATGCTCCCATTTCCCTGCTCTATCAATGATCATCAAATGCATCAACAGACCTTGGCTTAGATCATTCCCAGATAGTTAGAAGGAACTCAGAGTAGGCAAAAGCAGGTCATGGTGTAGGGAAGACTCAAACCTACTTTGGATATTTCAGAATGCTTTTATTTGTATAGAACGAAACAATATTTAGTACATGTTTTTATGCTATCGAACTTTCTTATTATTTCTCTGGAGGGGGGATTAAAATTTTGAGCTTCAGTGTCTCCACAACACACTCACGTTGCCAGATAATAAGGGAACTGTTTCAAATATATTTTCAAGGGAAAACAGTCTTTATAACCTACCTCCTCATGCACTTACAGCTGTGAAATTACTCAAACAGAATGAATGGGATCCCGCCTCTCCTCTGGGTAGGATACCATCATGGTGGTGTCTGGATTCTATTAAGGATTCCAAGTAAACTTTCAATGCTTGTCTGAAACAGAAGCAGGAGTATCGGGAGACTGTAAGCATTTAGCACAGAGGAAAACTTGAAGACCCTTTAGCTTACCTCCAGGATGTAGCGGGGAAGGGCGATGCCCTGTCTTTCCTGTAGCCTTACTCCTGCAAAATGATATTTTTAAAATGTGTAACACCAAGAGGGACCACACCCTGACATTTTGTTTTAATAGATTTTCATAGCTAGCCTGGGTCTAATGAATAAAAAAAAAATCAAATAGAGTTGTATTCTGAGCTCTTTGTCCCTATGTGGCGAATAAATAACAGGAATGTGAAAAGCAACATGTCTAATATAATATGAATATATATATGTATATATATATATGTGTATGTGTGTGTGTGTATTATGTAATATATTGTTACTTTTAAGATGACACACAAAATAAACCAACACATTGGTCAACATGAAGTTCAACAGGATCACCTACTTTTGTTCCTCCAGGAGGATCAAATGATACATTCAAAACTAGACCTTTCGCCCTCGCTGCACTTTGTCAGGATTTTTTTCACCTTTGGAAATTGCCTGTTTCCCCATCAGTCTCCTTTATTTTCCTGACTGTATTGATGGAGGGAGTTAACTCGCATGTTAACTGTAGATTTGGTATAGCACCACATTGCAAGGCACACAGACCCAGTTAAACCCCTCCACATAATAATGCAGGAGACAGATCTCACTGGTGCTCTTTCTCCTTGCTATGCTGTAAAGAAAAGTATAAAAGTTGGATTATTCAAATTTTAAAACAAAAGCTCCTTTGTTAAATTTAGGGAAAGTAGGTACCAAGATCATATTTCTTATTTTATAATCGATTATGTCTAGAAACCAAGTTACTTACAGTCTAGGGCACAAAATTATTTTTGATATCTGAAAAATGAATATGATCTAAAACTGGAAACAAGCTAATCCTAAGGGATCACTCGTTTTTTTCTAAATTTATAATTAAGAAGGAAGTTATTGGATCATCTTGGATTCTAAAAAAGAAAGAAGCCATTTTTGGACTACTAAGCAAGCTCATAAGCAACCATGCCACCAGTGATGTGAAAGCAAGACCAATGCTCCCCTGTACACTTCACAGGGCCAGGGATGGCAAAGGTAAAATGGGAGTCTGGGTCCATACACTGTACAAGTATTCCTTTAGATGCATAAATAGATGGGTACTATACAAAGTATATATGGGATAATCTGGTTACAAATTGCTGTGGGACTTCAGAAAAAGCCAACACCGAAGTGTGATAACAAAGGCAGGAGGTACGGCTTCAGTGAGCACGTACTCACTTACACCCTGAGGAGGAACGGACATTTCAGACAAGTAGACCCAGAGAGCATAGCTTTGAAGAATGTAAGCACAACATCTTAGACAGACAATAAACAACTTAGTTTCACTGGCAGGGAAGGTCAGTAGAGTCTAAAGAAACCCAGGTCGGAGAGCTTTTGCAGAGAGCCTCTGGAATGTGGCTCAGGACTTGGAATGGAGTATTTGTTTGGTAGGAAGTGGAGGAAGTGTACTTAATGGGCCAGAGTGAGATGTCACAATGTTGGAAAAAACAGAGATTTAAAGGGAACACGTTGGAATCTTAGGGCAAATGTCTCAGATGTGGTATTGCTGGAGAAAACGTGGTGTATTTTCTACTTCTCACCCTTTAGTTCAGTCTTCCTTTCCTCATCTCAGCTGAACTCACTCTTCCAGGGTACTTCACCAATCGGATTGTGTTCCAAGACCCATTTAACCTGAAAGTGCTTTGGGATCAGACTCTTGACTTTTTATGCTGTACATGTGATTTGCTGCTCACTAATACACACTGCACTCAACAATTACTTGATAAATCCCCACGGGGTGAGACATTACATAGGGTAATCACAAAATCAAAATTGGGGCATCTAATCTACAGTGTTTCAGCCTAGACACAAAGTAAACACTGTCGTTGATTCCTCCTCCCCTAACGCAGCATCCCAATTCCAAGCAGTCACTAAGATCTCTAAGTTACCTGAAATTGATCTGTCATTTACTTTCTGCTTGATGATTGATGAGTTTGGCTAAAACAGGAACAAGACCAGAAACAACAACAAGATTTAACCAACTCAGTGTTCCTTGTTGGGTTTGTTGTTCTTACAAAGAGTGCATTATAGGCTGCCCCAGAATTTAGTGGTGTAAACCAGCAACCATTTTACTCTCATGATATTTGACGTAAGATGTTTTAAGTAGTGCCCCTTTAGACTGTTCATGGTTAAAACCTTCCAAACATCTTCACTGAGAAGTTAGGTGAGAGTGTGGTCATTGAAAGACTTGACTAGCAAGATGTTGAGAGTGTTGACTATCTCCTGGAAGCTTATCTAGTACAGAGCTTTCAGTCCCTCTCCAGCACAATTTTAGGATAGTCAGATTTTGGGCATAGTTTCCCCCTTTTCCCAGGCAGGTAACACCAGAGCAGTCATCACAAAGGTCATTCCTTTAGTGATTTGGTCTTTAAAATATTTTGACAGTCTTCTGTCTCACACTGTAGATTGACACTTCCATGTTGTCATACTTAAAGTTGAGAGGACAAGAAGAAGAAAGAAAG
>NC_022017.1:44648121-44657615 GCF_000317375.1 Microtus ochrogaster | reverse complement strand
TGTGGGTTGCACCTTTTGTGACATCATCCTTAGTAAATTTTTCATGTCTGTCTATTCTGATCTTATTTACCTTAAATGTTGCCAAAATCTTTGTCTTACTTCCTAAAGCAGTTTTACAGTGTTCCTTCCTCAACAGTATTCCATAGATCCCACATTTCTTCATGAACAAATTACAATTCTTAATCTTATTTCATCTTCCTAGTGTTCTATTGTTATGCAAAATACTATAATAAAATTTGATGTTTCTTAAAATATACTTGTCTTTCTTTTCTGTTATTATTTTCACTTTACTTTTTAATTTTAATTAAAGTGCAGTGCCATAATTTTGCTCAGGGCCTTGCGACGCATCTGAAATGAAATTCTATTCCCTGGTCTATGATTCATAGTTCTGGAAGGTGCTGGGCAAGATGCAAAGAGGGAAGCAATCAATAGCTCTACCCAGCTGTGATGTCTACGAACAATAACAATACTTTGATTATGTTTGTGGAGTTTCTTCTCTTCAGAATATCATTTTTAAAATCTCTGATATCAAAATGATGCCCGTTATTCAAGATCTAACTAACCAAACAATACAACAAAGGAATGATTCAAATGTTACAGAAAATGGTCAAAGTCTACTTCTGAGCTGAAAGGCAAAACAAAATAATACTAATAATAGTGATAAGTAAGAATTTTTCTGAAATACTGGAATATATTATTTTAACTCCTTTACCGTCCTTAATACTTTTAGCTGATATTGCCATTTACTCTGTGTGATCTTAATCCAACTTATTAGATTGTGATTTACTGAAGGAATGACATCTTAGCAAACTTTATTTTGAACTGTGAATGAAGAGACTGGTTTGTTTATAATAAAGATTCCCTTTATTCCCAAATTTCTGTAGGTAATTCAGAAACAGGGTAGACATTGGGACAATATATGCATACATGCTTTAGAAATAATGAGAGAATACTACTTTTAAAAATATTTATGATGTTTAAGCCATTTGATTGATATGTAGAGACACCTTACATATCTTTCTTATTTGATATACATTAAAGGTCTTTTAAAGTCTGGAGGTTAAAAGATACAATTCAACATTGTTACTGTTAGTTTATTTTTTTTCTATTGTTGCTGTTTTAAAGGTTAGCACTTGCTATCTAGCCTGGCTGTCCTGAAACTCACTAAGTGGTGAAGGGCAGCCTTGAGCTGGCTAGCCTGAAACTCACTATGTGGACAAGAATAGCCTTAGACTTGCTGACCTGAAACTATGTGGACAAGGGTAGCCTTACTGGCTGGCCTAAAACTCACTCTGTGAACATACATAGCCTTGGAACAGCAATGATCCTTCAGCCAGTACTACCTACGTGGAGTGATCATGGCTGTGCACGAGCATACCATGCAAGGTAATGTTTTATCAAAGGAGCATCATGTATACACACATTCTTTTAACATTCATTAGTTTGATGCCTGATGTGTGTGAGGAGGATTTCAGATAGGATGGCTATCATGAGGAAGGTCATATTGTAGGCTGAAGGTAAACCCAATAGAATATTAAAAAGATGATGAAGAAAACTGCTTTCTCTAGCAAAGCTTGAAATAAAACAGTGTGAGAGAAAGGAGAGAAGTTCTCTCAGGGTCAATTAGGGAGAACTCCATTAAAGCCTAAAGTATGTGGTTAGAGCCAAGGGAAGAAAATGCATCAAAGAACACAAACAGCAAATGACTAAAGAGAGGATGTTTTGCCACACTAAAAGCAGAAACATAAGACCGTTTCTTTGAAATACATTGAAAAGACAGGCCAGACTAGAAGACAATGTCAGAGAGGCAATGGCCAGGGCATTTGGAACTTTAGGGAGCTAATGATAAAAAAATCTGTATTCATCCTAAATAGGACTGAAAGCCACGGGAGAATTTTAAATTTAAAATATATCCTGTGTTTTGAAGAATTGGCCCTAATATATTATCCTTAACTAGATTCTCCCATTTACATTATACATACAAGGGATGTAATGTTCATACATTCTAGTTCAAACCATAAAGACAAAGGAAATTCTTTTTGCTTACATATGAGTCTTCATGTTCAAGGAAAATAATTAGGAGAAACAGTATATTTAAAATAAAATGTAACACTATGTATATATAATCATGGCATAAAATTGGAAGCAACTATCTCGTTTGACAATGATCTGTCATATTACAGTATGGCTGTCAATGACGAAGTAATTTTCCTGAAATGACCATTAGCAATCATCTAGAACATTCTAGAGTGTTTGAAAAACCAGGAAAATATTGGACTCTATGTTTAAATTACTTTCATAAAAAAAGCAACCTGCAGGTCTTAGTTAAGCACAACAAATTGGATGGAAAAAGAAAATACTGCTCCATATCCAGATGTTTTATCAACATAATGCGAAGCAAGCAGACATTGTGAAATAAGTTGTGTGTACTATGCTATTACAGACAGTTGGTTTCCAGGAAAGAGAAGTTTAAGTTTACAAACTTATTGAGAAAGAGAGAGATCAACTGTGATAGTTTCCCATAGTGAATGACTTTCCTGTGATTTCTCTTAAGTAATTTCATACTTTCAAAATTTAACCATTTCCTATTTACTAATTCCTTGACCTAATTTTCATCATAATTTATTTACTGTTATCATCCATATTAGGATCAACAATCAGAAACCAGTGAAGTAGCTTAAAAGACAGTTATATGGTAATGTTCTCTACTTTTTCCCCTGCCCTCTTTGAGAACATCTCTCGTAGCTAAGGATTTCTTTGAACTTCTGATTCTCCTGCCTCTACTGCCCAAGTGCTGGAAGGGCAGGAAGTGCCATCATGCCTGTTTTTATACAGTGCTGAGAACTGAATCATGAAAATACTTGTGACTGCAGTGTGAGAGAACCCATACCTTCTTTTAGGATCCACATACATGGACACATGAATCCACACAGATACCTGTGCATACACTCACAGGGACACAAGCACGCATGCATGAACAAACAAAATCAGTCTTAATTTAAGATGTATGTTTTAATAAATAACAAATACCATAAACATAATTTAGTATATATAACACAGCACAGTATTTATGTAGCAAATGAGATGACTTAAATAGTATTATGACCTCTGAGTTTAGTTTTACGATATGGTCATTTTCTCCTTAAAGGTCTGGGTACATAGTTTCACAAAATATAGAATTAATTTTTTTCCCATTCTGTATATCTCTCCAGATTTCTAGCTACACTTAATGTGATAAAGGTATAGTTTAGTATAGTTGTTTGAAGGATAAATCCCCCCGCATAGTCTCAATCTTGAGCATTTGATTCCCCGTTGGTGGTGCTGTTTGAGGAGATTATGAAATCTTTAGGAGGGACAGTCTTGCTGAAGGAAGCACAGCACTGGGAGTGGTCTTTGAGTCTTTATACCCTCAACCCAGTTCCAGTTTCTTCTCTGCTTTCTGCTTGTGTTGGAAGGGAAGATCTCCCCTGAGCTTCCTGATCCTGTATCCATGTCCTCCCCACCTTTATGGACTCAGCCCTCTGACAGAGCCATAAGCCAAAGCTAACTCTTCCTTATGCTGCTCCTGATCACAGTGTTTTATCACAACGGCAGAAAAGCAATGCATATTGTCTTTTTCTCTCAAAGGAAATTCCATGACCCTTTTTATTTTGTTTATCCCTCTACTTCTGGAACCATGCCTAATCTGTGCCAAGCACTTAACAGACTTCCAAGGTAACTCAATGAGCATGTGCCAACTGATAGTTCAGGTAATGAATAAAATATCAAGGGATGGATAGAGTTCTTGCCCTTGGCTTCTAATAATATATGGTATTAGAATATTTAACACAGAATCACTTTGACAGTTACTATGGGAATCTAGAAACAGGAAGAAAAGACATGATATCTTTAATTCTATCCTTTAATAATTCTGTACCAATTTCCCCCATCCAATAAAATGTGCTTGTGCTCAAAATTATGTTAAAATGCTTTCATCACCACATTTTTGGTGCTTCATTCTAAATGCAATTCTACATTTTTTTTTGTCATTGCAAAAGAAATACCCTTTATATACAATCACGATGAGTTGAGATGAATTGTTACCATGGAGTCTTTATTTATATTATCTGGTTAAGCTATATTTGGTCCCAATATAACTCAAAAACTTAGGACTCTGTGAATATACGTATATGATGTTTGTGCACAATTTTTGTCTTTCTGAAGTGTCTCATCTTTGCTTCTTTTTCCAAAACAAAAGCTCCCTAAATACAGAGAACAAACGAGACAAATTGCCATATGGATCTACTTTCAGCATTATGTTGTGGGGTATTCAGCAGAGAAGACGGATCAGACATGGGTTTATGCCAACAGGAAGACTTTTTTAGCTGCTGGTGACTACACTGAGTGTTCTGGACCTTAGTGTAGCTCCAAGCCCTTCTTATGGTGACTCTTTAAGCACAGAAACCACGTTCTGGGTTGACATGCTTCAATTAACAAGACCAGTTAGCCAGAAGTGGAACTACAGAAGGCGAAAAGCAAGCTTAATACATTTAGAGACTTTCATGTAAGTATGGACTTTGGTGGACGAGGCCTTTGTTTTAGTTTTGTCAGGCGGTGCTGCCTACATCCACATTGTTAGTTTTACAGCCTGAATGGCACTTTCATCATGGATTTAGTTGTGCTAAGGTCTCTGGGCCATCTAAAGTCTGAGTCCCTGTTACAATGATATTTTTCCATTACCTGGCCCAATATCACAAATAAACAGTGTCTGCAATGCAGAATTACTAATTACAAGTTCTCATTCATTTGTAGAAACTAAAAGTAAAGCGCCTCAAAGAACCCAGCTAAACAGGGATTACTAGTGATAGAAGAACAGAAGGTAAGCATAGAGAGAAGTGTGAAGAAGCCTTTCACGACAGTGTTAAGCAGGAGATATTAGTTCTGTTTTTCTATTATAGAAGAGCAATCTAAGCTGTACTTTAATATAAATGAAAAAGAATAATGTGCAAATTCTCACCAGGCATAAGTGATTAGTGTTTGAGGAAATGGAAGTATATGTTACTTGCATTTGATCATTATATACTATACCATGTATCAAATTATCATTCAAGAAGAATAAACATGTATAATGTTCTAATAACTATCTAACATTGACTGTAAGAGAACAGTATGTGTTTTGTAAGAGGAGAATCCAAAAACATACCAAGATTGTCTCTCATTTTGATCATATAATCAGGTTTATCAGAATCTGGACTTTAGAAAACAGACAAAAGTGATAAATTTTGCTGGTAATGAGAAAAAAAAATTGAGGAGGACCATGTTGCAAGCAGGGTGGTAACAGACAAGGTAAGCATTGCCTTAAAGAACTTGTCAAAGCCCTTCCAGACAAATGCTGCACTTCTTTAATTGACCTTACATGAAACCAACAGAATTGCAAGCCTTTCATAGAAGCATGCCTGCACCCATTCATTCAGTAAAAGTTAACTGAGCATTTACTGGATAATGAACATGGTTAGAGGCCATAGGGAACTGAAGAAGCTTCAGACATAGCATGCACCATTGAAAGAGACTGTGCTGGGAATTTAACAAGGTCGAGAAGTGCCTGTTGCTTCCTCTCCTGGGACAGCACTTGTCAAGCTCACTTGAAGTGTTTCCCTCATTTCCTGGAGGGACCCAGCCAGCGTCAAAGCTGCCAGGAATATGAAGCAGTTTGCACAATGTGACTCCTGCCTGCTGGAGCGGCTCACGTGCCTCGCTGCTTGGAAGGCAATATGGAAGGCAGCTGTGTAAGCCCACAGGCCTCGTTTGACCACCCAGGAACTCTCCCTAGAGGGGAGAAGCGGGAGCTACAGCCCACCTGGCTACTGCCAAACACTGGAGGGTCACAGTGGAAAGGCCCGGTGTCTACAAATGATCACCTTCAGTGCTAAACTATGTGGACAGGGCTTTTGAGGACACTGTGGGACATAAAGAAAACCTTTAGCAGCTAAGGTTAGCATTTAGCCATTCTGGCTACTGAGTATGTAAACAAAATTTCAAAGCTGGACTATGGGTAGGCATATAATGGGTAGAAGATATATACCATAATATGTGTGACTGTGTATGACTAACGTCTGGGATTCCACCAACTTGTCTGTTACATGGGGCATTAAGAAAACCAACCTCACAGTTTTCAGGAGAAGTAAAGAAGGAAAAATACACCAAGCAATTGGTTTCCTGTAATACTATAATGGGCAGTGACATTGAATGAAGTATTTTTACTTCCCTCCTTTATTTTAAGTTGTCAAATTTTCATACATTTTTCTGTCCTTAGATTCCTGATTGACCTTAATATTTGTTGAACAACTTATCTTTTCTTAAGCAGGATACAAGAAGTATAAGAATCTAAAGGACATGCTCCTTGTGGCTGTGCACCTTGGACTGTCGACGGAAGCAGAGCACTAAGCAACACTATCTGCAAGTGTATTATCAGGATATGAAGGGATTTCACAGACTCGACAGCACTCACAGTCACCAAGGTTCAATAGGAAATGTTTCCTGGTGTGTGCATGTGCTGATTTTGGCCAAGGCCCCAGTCCCCAGATGATGGCGTTACTCAGGTAAGATTCGGTTATAAACGTGTGGACTTCTACAATGGCTTAGTCCATCAAAAAGTTCAAACTGAGTGGACTATTGGGGGTGGGGCCTATTGAGAGGAAATAGGTCAGTGGTGGTATGAATTTGAAAGATGTGTCTGTTCCTGGGCCTGCCTCTTTTTCTGCATCCCATCTGTCACAAGGTGTGCCACTGTGTCCTATGACATTCTTCCTACCGTAATGCCTTGCCTCACCACACAGGCCCAGAAGGAAGAAAGCCAAATGGCCATGGATGGAAATAGCTGAGACAATGAACTGAAATAAATCCTCCACACTTACGTTGTTTCTTTGAGTGTTTCATTTTGTCTCACAAACAAGTAAGGACTAGCATATATGCCAGACCTACAAGGCACATATAAAATTGTGCTTTCGCCAGCCTCCTTGGTAGTTATAAATTCAGCCAGACTGGCAATGAAAGTACCTACCGTATGGCTAGATAAATGGAAAGTTAGTTCTCAGTTGTACTAATCATGTCATATTCCTCCAATAACTCAATCAATTTTTATGTGTAATTACTGTAAGTGATTAGTGTCTGGATAGGTGTAGCATTTTCTTAATTTGCTCTATAGCATGTAGTACCTTCAAACACAGTTCAAATCAACTGTCTGAGAACAAACCTAGTGCTGCTATAGAACGAAGGTCTCTCCCTTCTGTTTTTATCATCCATTAACATTTTATTGTATGCATTTATGTACACACATATGCACACATTTTTCCTCTATAATTTTTAGTTTGCACAAATAAGGACCCTGTCTTAAATATGTTAGCATTTCCAGGGCTACATAGTAGACCTCTCATATATTAGAAAATTAATGTTGGGTAAATGGATGTGTAAACTAGAAAACCCCCTGTAAACTGACTTTTTTTTAATTTATTTATTTATTAAGGATTTCTGCCTCCTCCCCGCCACTGCCTCCCATTTCCCTCTTAATACATTCATAGTGTGTTGTTAGAAAACAGTGAAAGCTGAAGAAGAAATGATATATTCAGTGTATTTTAAAGGGATTGTTTACAACAACCCCTAGCTGTTTGTCTCCATTTCTTCTGAGGCAGATAATTGCAGGCAAGGATTATGACATTTAATAGATTCATAATCTTTTTTGGGGTGAGGGCTTTAAAACAGGGTTTCTCTGTAGCTTTGGAACCTGTCCTGGACTAGCTCTTATAGATCAGGCTGGCCTCAAACTCAGAGATTCACCTGCTTCTGCCTCCCGAGTGCTGGTATTAAAGGTGTACACCACCGCTGCCTGACTTAGATTTATAATCTTATGTGAAGACTTAAAGTCATGGAGATCCAGGCCCCTCAAACTTGTAAGAGAAACATGAGTAACAGTCAAATTAGTTGTGTAATTAAATGAGATTAAAATTATTTCTTTCTCAAGGTTCTCCAGAGAAGCAGAACTAATGAGAGAAAGAGTTTCTTTTTAGGGGCTGGTCATCTAACTGGGACTTTGATGGTTTCCAAGATCTTGTAAGATAGGTTCACAGGATGAATACCTAGCGCTATCAACGCTGTTCCAGTTCATAAGCCTTCCAGATGGGGCCCCTGGAGTAGCTGGTATTTTAGTAAAAGTGCAAAGGAAAAAACCAATTTACATCCCAGTTTAAAAACAGTTGTATATAAGCCATTCTCTCTAAACTGAGGTCAGTGTTTCTGTTTTGTTAAGACCCTTTTTCTGACAATATGAGCTCTGATTCCCCTCATGCTGGGGGGAAATGTGCTATTTAGTTTCTGTCAATCTGACAAAAATTGGAGTCATTTGGGAAGCGGTTAAATCAACTGAATAACTTCCACCTTCAGATGGGCCTGTGAGACTGTCAATGGAGGCATTTTTTTTTTAATTAATGATTAATGTAGGAAGGTCCAGCCCACTCTGGGCTGTCCCACCCATGGTCAGTTGTGTTAGGTTTGTATAAGAAAACAAGAACAAGGTGTGCAAGCCGGTGAGCATCCTTCCTCCATTGTTTCTGCCTCTGTTTCTGCTTGCAGATGCTTGTCCTGAGCTCTTACTCTTCCTCCCCACAGAGCTGAGCTAGAGACAGTAAATGAAACAATCTCTCTCCTCCTCTAGATTGGTTTTGGTCAGTGCTTTACCTAGCAACAGAAAACAAACTAGAACAGGAGGATATTCTGTTTGAGTCTACTGATTTCAATGTTAAATTCATTCAGAGCCACCCACAGAATCCCTTACAATGTTGGTGAATGCAATATCCACACTCACAATGGCCAACCAGCCTGACAGCTCCAATCGTGACAGCACCTGTAGTTCTTGCACACTTGTTGAACTGAACCTTAAAAAACTCCATAAACAAGAGGGAAAGAAGCTATGACAAGCACCGAGACGAAATTGGATGTCTTAAGTTCTGTCTAATAGGAAACGGAAGAGCAGAGGGTCACTTCGGGAAAGTGAATAGAAGTGAGACAGGGGGAGAACGATATTGAGAATTTGCAGTGATGTTTAGACCATCTACAGCTTTCCCTGAGCCAACACAGCACATGATCAACGTCAGAAAACCACAAAAATATGAGAAAAACAGCTTTTAGCCAGACCAAAGAACAGCTTCTTAACCACAATCCGGGATGCCCCATGAGCCATAATTCTAGTGGAAACAGACAGAAGCTCCAGTGTGTTTGACATTGTACCTCTTATCAGACTGCACTTTCACCAATCCCTGTAAGACAAGAGATTAGGATGTGGAAAACATACCATATTTTGAATTTTTCCCAGAACAACAACAGAGATCAGTAAAGAAGCTACAGACAGAAGTGTGGCATAAGATATTTGTGAACAGACCTGACCATTTCATTTGCCTGAATTGGAACAGCGTGTGTGTGTGTGTGTGTGTGTGTGTGTGTGTGTGTGTGTGTGTGTGTGTGTG
>NC_022017.1:44638333-44648021 GCF_000317375.1 Microtus ochrogaster | reverse complement strand
GTGTGTGTGTGTGTGTGTGTGTGTGTGTGTGTGTTTTAAGACAGGGTTTCCCTGTAGCTTTGGAGCCTGCCCTGGAATGAGCTCTTGTAGACCAGGATGACCTCGAACTCACAGAGATCCGCCTGTCTCTGCCTCCTGAGTGCTGGGATTAAAGGTGTGCGCCACCACTGCCCAGCTTGACCAGCATTCTCTTACTGAGTGCTTGCTAGTTCCCTTTTAACAGGTTGATACTGGACCTCTTAAATGATGGCTAACCTTATACACCTGAGGAACACTGTATCCAGCATCTAAACCCCGGCTCCTCCTACACCCACCAGAAAGGGTCCACTACTTCTCCCAGTTATCCTTTGTTGCTCATGAAGAATGACAAATTGAGCTGTACATATCTGGGCCTTTTGAGCACCTCTCTAACCTACCAGAAATACACATTCTTACATCACTGTCTACATCTTATGGATGAGATTTAAGAAAGTGACCTTCTACCTATTGCACCACTATCAACACTATTGTCCAGGAATTGAGTGTTAGCTTTGTGATAGAAAGAGTGACTAGACAAGTAGAACTATCTACCTAGCTTCAGACATCTTCGGTTTACCTCCATCTTTTACCGTTTCACAAGTGTACTTAGTGGTTCTCTTCAGGGGCTGAGAACATGGGACTTCTTGCACTTCTAAAAGAAATGAGCCAAAGGAACATGAAAAAATATTTACATCTTCAATGAAAAATAATTGTGTCAAAAATATGGTCTGTAAGATGATTGTTTCACCAAAGGTCTAGTGTAGTTTTTCACAATTTCTGAGTCAAATCAAAGGTATTTTGCTGTTTCTCATTTTATCTCATTACATTTTTATTACATTTATAAACAAATAAAAGTGGGAAGAAAATCAAGTAAAAGACCCTTCTGGCCTCAGCACAGATGAAAGTTTTGAACTCAAAACCTTGTTTGGAATGCCAACCATGCCATTTAGTAGGTGTGAGTTGTTTTTATTTAAACTCAACACTTTTATTTTTCCTACGAACAAAATCTTATTAATAAAGTGGCACCTTCAAGCCTTACCATACAAATTTTTAAAAAAATTAAATACTTTTTGTATCTTACAAATATGATGCCTGTCATTTTCATGACAGAGGAAGCCACATGAGAATGATCATTATTGCTTGAATCTTGAGTTTACCTTGGCTAAGCTGTCTCTGTAATTGCTTCTTTCTTTTTCCCCCTTAAGGTGGCATGGCTCAGATGAACTGTAAAAGAGGTCTTGCCAGATGTCGTCTTTTACATGATTGACTTTGATCTCAGAGGCAAATGTCCATCTTGTTAAGATCTTTGTCTCTCTGTGGGGAAAAGTTACTGAGTTATCTTTGTAAAGCTCCTAACAAAGACGTCAAGAAAGTGTGAGCTGATGCCGGTCTGCTTTACAGATTCTAGCCTTCTTCCTGACAGTGTTTTGTTTAAACAAAACATTTTCCCACAGGAAAGTCTGGTAGTAAACTCCACCTCTCATGGCTACTGTTTAATGTCACTTCTCTTTTATAGAAACATCAGAAATCAGAGGACATCTATTCCTTTCGAAAATGCTATTTCTCTGAAATAACCACCACTTTTATAGTTTTTAGTAAGATAGCATGACTCACCTTGCTATTAGCTGACACTTCTGTACGCTTTCTGAGGCAAGGTTCTCAGTGATTGCAATTTATGCCATATTTTTCAATGACAAGTCTAGAAAAATAGAGTAAATGATCTGTGGTTGCCAGGGTGAGAGCCAAGTGTGGGGTGGGTGTGGCATCTGGAAGGAGGCAGAAGGAGAAACAGGTGAGCAGGGAAGATGCTGTGGAGATGTTCAAGGGGCTGTTTTGACTCTGACTGTGCTGGTGGATGTTTGTACCTTCGCATGTGGTAACAATGGGTAGTGTGCACACTTGCACAGACAGACACCAAGTACAGGTAAAGTTGACCCAATCTAACAAAAATTTATGGTTTATCATGCCTTTGTCATTGGTTGCAAACATGCGTCATGGTAAACAGAATGCTAACACTGGTGGGCACCAAGAGGGCATATTCTCTGAATTATTATTCCACTGCATTTGGACCTGCTGCTATTCCCAGGAGCCTGAATAGAAAGCATTCTGCTTACTGTTATTTATCTACTTTGCTGCCTGATAACTACATTAGGTAGAGAAGTTTTTAGTCTATTTCATACATTAATAATATCTTGAGCTCTGTACAGCACCGGATAGCAGTGTTTTTGCCCTTACCAAAGCCTATAACTAATAAAGAATGGCTTCCCGCTCCTAAGACAAATCCATTAGGTAAAAGTCCACATGTGTCATTATCAAAAAGGAAAATGTTCTCCATGAAGAACAGGAGAAGCTTGAAGAGGCTTGACAGAGTCCTTTCCTGAGTGTGTCTAATGGAACGGGGGCAACCACTCGAATTTGTCAGGACACCCAGAGCAGCCTGCCTGGCAAGCTGCCACCAACGACGACAGCCCTTCACAGCCAATCTGGGATCAATTAAGGAAAAGTGAACTTCTAACCTTCATATACTGTCACAGCCGAGGTCTGGCCTGGCTGATCTCTGAGTGCCCAGGGGTTAATCACGGCCCTCAGTTGTTGACAGGGCTTCCTTCTTCTTTGCTCTAACATACCACGTTGTTTTCAATGATGCCTCAGAGAGGAGTTCCTGTTCCCTCTATTTTTATGGCAGAAAAAAAAGTAAAACAAGACAAGACTAAGCTTATTCACAAATAGTTGCCCACGACTCAAGCAGTGACTGGCATTTAATGGGCATTCTATACCGTTTTCTCGGAACATTTCCTGATAGAAGCTTTAAAGCCATTTTCAGCTCATATGTCTGCTTCTTTTCACCAGGAAAATAAATAAGCCTTCAGTTTAAATATTTACGATGAATCAAATATTCTCTTCTTTTCTCTCCCTCCCTCCTTCCCTCCCTTCCTCCCTCTCTCCCTTCCTCCCTCTCTTTATTCCTCTCTCTGTTGTGTCTCTCTGTCTCTTTCTTTCTTTCTTTCTTTCTTTCTTTCTTTCTTTCTTTCTCTCTCTCTCTCTTTGTGTATACATAAATGTAGACATTTATGTGATTTGTTTCAAATATTTTATGCACAAGATGGTATTTTTCACGCTTACTTAGTATACTGGGCTATTGGGACATAGGTTTCTGTTAAAAGACAAAACTGTATGTACATATGGCCAAGGGGAGCTCAGCCATTGTGGTCAAAACCTAGTTTGTCCCAAGTCTAATATGTCTTTGGGCTACCCATTCATCATAAAGAGGCATATAATCAAAAGCAAGGCAATCATCTTGCTTTGGATCTTATTCAATTTTTATTAATAAGTTAAAAGATTTTTCATACTTTACTTATTTTTCTACCATTTTATGAGACAGAAGTACTGATTGTAATTAAAAATAATGCCTTTTTAATTATTGTGTATGTATATAATATATAATATTTTGAAACATTTTTATTTTCCATAACAATCCCAGTTCCCCTTCCCTCCTCCCTTCCCACTCCTCCCACATTCTCCCCACTCCACCCCCCATCCATTCCTCAGAGAGGGTAAGGCCTCCCATGGGGAGTCAACAAAGTCTGCTTCACTATGAGGCAGGACCAAAACCCTACCCATTGTATTTAGGCTAAACAAGGTATCCCTCCATAGGTAATGGGCTCCAAAATGTCAGTTTATGCACTAGGAATGAATCCTGAACCCACTGCTAATGACCCCACAAAGTGCCCAAGCCACACAACTGTGTCTCACATTCAGAGGGTTTAGTTTAATCCTACACAGGTTCCCCAGCTGTCAGTCTGAAGTCTGAGCTTCCCCTTGCTCAGATAAGCTGTATCTGTGGGTTTCCCTATCATGGTCTTAACCCGTTTGCTCATATTATCACTTCTTAAAGTAAGGTCTTTAAATGGAACATTGTGTGGCAAGTGGTGAACTCTGTCTTTTCGGTTTTGTCTTTGAAACCTGGATTGCAGGTTGAGGATGAATTTAAGTCCTTTCTCTTTGGCTAAACTTTGCATCAATGAGAATTTAAGACAGTGTTAAAGCTAACCATCAGTTAAGCTGTTGAAGAAGAGCTTTTTCATCAGTCATAGGAAGTCTAGACCTTCTGCCTCAGGAGGTTGATGTGAAAGGAATATAAGTTGTTGTCAATGAAGTCTTCGGTAAACTAAGAGGCATGTTTAGTTCCCACTGTTATATTCTTCAGAATGCTTTTTTTATATTCAGAGAACAAAGGCACAATGGGAAGTTGAATGGTCTTATTTTTGGCCACAATACAGTCAAATAATTTTGTTTGCTTTTGTATGTTGATCTACTCATTCATTTATCCCACAACTGATTTTTGATCATTAAGTAGAGAGGCATGGTCGTCTGGATTATGTAGAAAGCATGAAGTGCTAGCACTATGCAGAGCTATTCCCTGCCAATCTAATTAGGCAGTATTTCTCCATTGCATCTCATGCTTAGCCATAGCTAGCGCTTAGTTAGTATTAACGAAATGTGGAATAAATGTAAGGCTTAGTCCTTCTCTATTAGAAACTTGTAAATGTGTCAAAGAAAACAAAAGAGCAAAGATCAGGAGTTTACAGGAAGGACATTTTAGTTTGCTGGGTAAGAGGTATCCGGCTCACTCTGTGGAGGTAGTGAGGTTGCCGTAGGCAATTGTTCATTAGAATGATCTTCCACTTTAACCACCAGTGTGCCCAGATTTCATGGACTAGACTGAGAACCAAGAAACTATTTTTAAGAAACACAAGTGGCAATGCTTAGGATTGGGTCAGTGTGACTGACAATGCCGCAGAAAAGGGAGCTTGAGTACAGTTGTTAGGGAAGCTAAGAAAGAAGGCTCAGAATGTAAATTTTCTTCTTTCTTTCCATACTTCTTTCTGGCAAAGCAACTTTCCAGAGACTAAAGTGGAAAGAAGAATCTCCAGAATAGGTTTGTATAAGAAGGGTTAGTTTAAGAACTCACCATTGATTTCTAGAGTACAAACTAGATAGTCAATACTATGTCATAAAATTAGACGGCAGGTTAGCAGTTAAAAGCCCTTGTTGACCTTGCAGAAGACGTGGGTTTGGTTCCTAGCACCTGTTCCAGAAGATCCAATGATGTCTTCTGATCTCCTCATTCATCAAGGAGACATGTGGCCCTCATATAAACACACAGACAAAACACTCATACATATAGAGTAAATAAATATAAAAACTTTTAAATGATTAAGTGATAAGGATGATTATTTCCCTTAGTTAGGACCTTCACCAGCATCTGTGTGTTCTACATCTCCCCTTCTCACTTTGCTTTCTTTCTCTCTCACTTACTGAACGAGGCTGTGAGCCAGGCTGTGCGTATTTCTTCTGAACCTTATGGGACTCAGGAGCTTTATATGAAGTGAGCTAATTAAACCAATTACGGCAATTATAACAACTGTAATAGGCTAATGCAGAGACATCTACAGGTTAAGTCAACCACTAATCACTTGCAAAATCACTTAGCAGCTCTATGAGCATTCTCTGCCCAGCTAGACTGAATGGATAAATGGGTCTACAATCCAGAAAATTCTGTGCTGTGCTGTTCTAAAACTACGAACAGCAAAGATTTGTTTGCAAAACAAAACTGAATGCATTCTCGGCAATCTCACAGGTACCGTTTTGTACCCACACTGCAGTGGACACTGGAATTCTTGGCATCTTTGAAAAAAACCAACATCTCTCTCTCTCTAGGCAGACACATACTCTCCAGGGTTATTTCCACAATAACATTTATTTTAGAAATGATATGCTTGGTCTGTTCGGGAAATACAACTCCACCGAACCGGCAGCTGGCCCTGTGAACTGCTCTTCGGGCTTATAATTATAACTATTTAATTGCTGAACAATCTTATCACAGTTTGAAAAGAAACTGTTTGTATACACATGGTAATTTCAAACTTGTTTCTTGTCCTTATTCCTTTTTATCTTTAAAAAAGAACTCTGAATAATTTTATTCCATCCTTAAGCCCCAGAGCACAATTAGCTTGTCCCATTGCAGCCCCAAACACAGCAGGTCTAAGAGACTCCCTTTCAGTTGGAGTAAGGAGTCATTGCCATGATTTGTTTTAGTTTGATAAACACAGAGGGCTGTTCTGTTCTGAGACCTCTTTTCCTCCACTCGGAAAGGGGTGTTTATTTCCAGCTGTGGGAAATTACTCACAGGAGATTTAAACAGTGAAGAAAGAAAACATCCTCTTTTCTTCTTGGACCCACCCAGCCCACCAAGGATTACAGCCTTAGCCAATGGAAAGATGGGCTTCGGTTCACTGCAAATGCTCCTTGAAGGAGAGCTACCATATCTGAAAAGACATACAATGTGCCATTACAGCATCTGGATGCTTCCAGGTCTTTGCGTCTTAGGTTAGATACTGATAAAGCTACAGCCAGATGACCAGGCTGGTATTTTTTTTTTTTTAAATCTGACCTCGAAAGAAATGTGACCTTTTTATGAAATCACAGATTCTGCTATGAGCACTGCAGGCTCTTTAGTCTCCCTTTTAACCAGTGAGAAAAGTCCAAGTTTTCTTACTTTAATTTTAGATGAGTGATAGGTAAAGAATGCTAGAATCTTTCTCCTTTTATCTTCTAATAAGATTAAATGTATTTACTTTTTTGGTTAAACTTTTTATTGTAACTATCCAATAGTATATAAAGGACAAAAATGTGTAGATCTTTGATATATTAATATCAGGTGCATGGCTACATGCAGTGCATCCTACAGGCAGAGGAGAGAGAGAGGAGAGACTGTGGCTGAGTTCTAGTCATAAATAAATAAAGAAGTAGAGATGATCCATCAACATACACTCTACCACTAATACCACAGTTCAAAATACACAATAAAAATATCGTGTCAAAAAATGCAGAATGGTCTCCTTTTATCAGCTACAAAATTTGTAAGTGACATTACCTAGGATTCCTTTAAACATTACTATACCATCTTAGCTATATGACAAAGTTTCTATCAATCATCTGAAATTGTTCTTACAATATTTCTTGCAATATTGTAATCGATATTGGATTAAGTGTTAGAGAACTGCAGAATTATTAGTGTTCGATTGACATCAATTGTAGTTAACAATATTGTGAGTAGAGAACTCGTGAAGTAGTTCAGATTCTCCATAGTCCTGCATTTAGGATGTCAGGAAACAGTTGTGAATTGTTTTTAAATCATATGTTTTTGAAAAACGAAAGTTTATGCATTGAAGTCACACGCACACACACACACACACACACACACACACACACACACACCTATATATAATTTTGGAAACTCATTTATGAAAATAAAATTTACTACTGCTATGAAAGAAAATGCTTGCTTAGGTCAGTTTAACTTAGTGGATGAAGCAGAAAGTCAACAGTTAGCTTTTAAGAGGAGTTGAAGTGACACCTTAACACCTTTTTTGACTCTTTTTCATTAAGAGCTAAGTGACTTTAAGAAACAACTATTCCCCCTTTCTTTACCTTCTCCCATCCCTATTTTCCTTTGAACTTTTTCTTTATAAACTTGTTTTCATATTTTACTTTACTATTTTTTATTTTCTTGTTAATTTTGGGTATATATACTGTATAAAAACAGATTTTCATTACAAAACATGAATATGTGCAACACAAAACAAAGATAAATATTTGAGATTATTCTAACATGAACATGTATTGCATAAACATATTGAGATGTCCCACTATATCCCATAAATATGTATAATCTCTGAACCCAATTAAAATTTAACTTATCTTCTGAGTGGAATTAATAAATTCAGTTATGTGTCTTAATTGTAGAAAATGAGAAAATTAGGCCCTTCCCTCAGAGGAAAGATCAGGAACAGGAAAAGGCAGATTTTGTTGTGTTAACCTGGCCATTGCTTTATCAATATCTGTGGAAACCCCTACCCTGGCCGCAACTAGTTCTACATCTAATTTTGTCCTCTTTGGAGGCTTTTGAGTGTCTGAGCATAGTTAGAAAGAGTACTAGAAGAAATCCAACTGGAAGTAGATTTTAAAACATGATTTTTCTATGATTCATGGGATTAAAAACTGTCCATTCGTGTTTAGAAAATATACACTATTTACCCAAACTTTGCAGCTGTTATATTCTCTTGGGAAAAGACACACCAATCCTCTCCATGGCAGGTTTTCTTGATTGCCTAACTTGGGTGATTCAGAGACAGAATCCCAGAATAGGCGATTATAAAGGCAAAGATGAGAAGAAGCAGAGCCTCAGACCTGGGCCTGCTGCTCATTCTTGCCAGTGTTTGAACCCCAGCTCTGTAAATTCTTCTTATCCTTAGCTTGCCAGTTTACATGGAGAGATTCTTGCTCCAGATTAAACCATCACAGGCCTTTATCCACAGTCTGTTCTGTTCTGTAGCTACCAGTGGCTATTTCCAAGAGCAGAATAATGGAAGCCCGGAGTCAAATAATTAAACCAGAAAATTTAAAGTACTAGATAAAAGGAGAGGAAGGGAGAAGAGAAAATACATTTTCCCAGGAATGCTCACACCCTCACAAAGCGGGTTTTCTTTGAGTAGAGCTTAGATTGGCCAACAGGCTATTAGGATATAAGACGCCACACACAATTCTTCAAGAAAGGATCTGAGGTCTGTTATAATTTTCCCATTTTCCCATAGATGGGTTGAGCCAAGAGGAAGGGGTGAAAGTGGGCAAAAGATTGTGGGAGCAGGAAAAAAAAATACTTTCTGGATCTTGTCCAGCTGTCTTCAAAGGATAACCTCTTCCAAACAGAGCGAACCTTCAGGAGGAGATTATGCAAAGTGTCTGCCTTCCAACACTCCTGAGACCCTGCCACCCAGTCCTTTCAGATTTGAGGATTAAGAAAAGAAGAGGAATGAAAGCTTTTATTTATTCATGGTCCATGTCAATAATTATTCTTCTGGACTGTTCTGGGCTGGATGCTGTGGTTTTATTGGTGGTGTGATCATTGCTGTTACGTGGTTGGGGGTGGTATGCCTCTGTATTATCTGATAATTCTCTGCTTATTTTTCCACAAGGACACTCAGTTGTGTAAGCCCTGGCGAGATTTCCTTAACCAAATGATCAAAATCGGAGTTGGAAAAGACCTATTAGGTCATTTTAGCCTAACTCTTGCCAGTGACTGTGCTGCCTCTAATAAGCAAGATGAAGCGTCCGCCCCTTCCTTTGGGAGATTAGCTTCTACAATCCAATTAATTCACACTGCCAACACATTTTCCCTGACATTTAATTCACAATTAACAGCATTGTTTTTCTTAATTCAATTCTCAAAAAAAATAAGTCTTTATTTTCTTATTGTTTTTAATTTTTAATCTACTGATAACCCCATTTTCTTATTTCTCCCTGAATCCATTTGCTATTTCATTTATTTTCCTGTAGTGTCTTTTCCATTTAGTTAAATGTTTAATAATGGAGTTTAACCATTATTCTTCGCATGACTGTAGATCTGTCTTAAAAAGATAACGAAGGCTTTCTATTGCCAAAGTTGGCCTATTTTATTAGTGGGGCAAATACAGTGGGATTAAGCAGATAATCAAGATGCTTTAAATTTTTGTTGGGCAAAAATTTAATCCTTCTCCAATATTTTGCTTCCATTTTCCCAGAAGTTTTTGGCAGAACCATTAATGGCCTGACATATGTATAGGAAATA
>NC_022017.1:44619152-44638212 GCF_000317375.1 Microtus ochrogaster | reverse complement strand
AGAAATATGTGTTTACATGTGTCAGAGTTTCTGCTGTGAAAATTCTGGCTACACTGATCAGATATTCCAAGGCAAGCAAAGATAAGAGGTAGGCGGGAATAAAACAATACTACTGGGCTTGAGATCTGATGTCATGTGGCTTCCAGCTAGGAAATCTCACTTGCTGAAGAGATGAACCCATCACAGCAGGAGGTGAACCTGGGTGGTCTACCCTGGGCATCCACGAGCTGTAGATCCTCAAGTGGGGCATCTTTATGAAGCAAGACTTCACCCTCCTGGAGCTTTCTTTCTTTATTGCCCAAGTCCATGGCTTCATTCCAGCATTTCTTTGCTCCCACCTCTCCCTGGCATTGTTTTGGTCTACAGGTCACACTTCCCTTTCCAGTTAACTATGTAGTATCAGCCTCCTCCTCATGATGTTCTCCTAGCCTGCTTGTCTAAGGGAGGAGCCCATTTCTTGGTTCTGCCCTCTGACTAAGCTCCCTCTTGTGGCTCTTCCCTTCCCTGAGGAACCAGAACCAACTCTTGCCCAAACTGTTACTTTCATTCTTACCAATTTAGTGGGCAAGAGACCCTATCCATTCAAGTTTAAGTTCAGTTCTGTTAGGTAACTGTTCTGACTTAAAGTAGTTTGTTTGCATAATTGTTTTCAGGGAATTTTATAGGGAATTATCTCTTAAAATAAGCAAATATATAAGGTCTCACAAAACTTGTCTGTCAGCACCACAGGCTCTGCTAACTGTGGTGCCAGCATGCTGGGTTTCCTTTGGCTCCTTTTTTTGATACTTAGACTATTGTTTCCTGATTTTAAAGGTTTTTAATGTCTGTGGGAAGTTAGACTCCATAGCTAAAATTCATTATTTCCTATATTTTTATATTGATAACATTTACCCCCAATTGTGAGCATCTACTTCTTAATTTGTGCATTATTTGGAAGATTTTAAACTCTGCAATGCCTTAATATAGGACTTGATGAGTGCTTACCTCTGTGTCTATTGTTACAGCTACTCAAACACATTAACAACCACAATTGCAAAATGTGAAAGTTGACTAAGTCAGTCAACCTATTATTAACAGTCAATTGCCCTAGTGATGTTGAATTTCATATTCATTCTGGTGAGCAAATAATTTGGTTTATATTAGAAAGTTGTCACTTGGTTATTTATGTCTGTTGTAGGAGTCCACTTGTTTGTACGAGGCTGTTCAACTCTGAAATAACCATATAGAAACTATATTAATTAAATCACTGCTTGGCCTGTTAGCTCTAGCTTCTTTTTGGCTATCTCTTACATCTCAGTTTCACCCTTCTCTATTAATCTGTATATCTCCTCGTGGCTGCGGCTTACCGACAACGTTCTGTCTAGTGTCTGTCTCTGGCAGGACTATATGGCTTCTCTTGACTCTGCTTTCTCCCTCCCAGCAATAAGTTTAGTTTTCCCCACCTAACTCTGTTCTGCCCTGCTATAGGTCCAAAGTAGTTTATTTATTAATCAATGGTAACCATAGCATACAGAGGGGACTCCCACATCTTATGTCCAATATTGTTTCCGTCGTTTAATGGCTTTAGGTAAAGGTATGATTTTCACTTTAAATGAGGCTTTATTAGCAAAAATCAAGAACTAATACCACTGAGAAAAAGAAAAAGTGTGTGAACAGTTGAAAGAAACCACAGGAGGAGTAGTTACCAGACAGAAGCAATTCTGTCATGGTGTTCTGATTTGTCCTACAGTTTTCGGATGCTACTAGAATCTCTAAATATCATCACTAACTCCTTCTGCATGAGCCTCATAACAACTGTCATGTACAAAATTCTCTACACCTTTGTCAGTGTCTTGGGTTATCTAGTTGCTGGATCAAGGGATGACTGGGAAATCCATGCTTTGTGCTTGGAGGAGACAAATAATTTCACATTTTTTTCACCCACATTTTAAGGTAGAGAACTTTACCCCTTATCTCTCCACCTAGGGTCTTATTTTCCCTGAGTCAAGTGAGGAGTTGACTCTATTAGTAACTTTTCTATTGCCTTGACAAAAACACCATGATCAAGGCAACTTATAAAAGAAATCTTTCAATTTAGGCTTAGAATTTTAAAGATGAGTCCATGACCACCATAGTGGGAAACATGCTAGCAGCAAGGCAGGCATGGCTTTGGAACAACAACTAAGAGCTTACATCCTTATTTGCAAGCACAAGACACAGAGAAATATAAAGCTTATCAGAAATGGTGTGATTTCTTCAGTCTTTCCCAAATAGTTCCATGAATTGGGGACAAAATATTCAAATATATGAATCTATGGGAACCATTCTCATTTAAACCACCACACTAGACAAGCAACCAACCAATCAAATCAATATATCAATCAAAAACAATTGCTAATCTTAAAGTTAAGAAACATGAAGTTGAGTTACCAAAGCAGATGCCCTTATGCTTTTAGTCCTTTTGCTACTGTGCGTTGGAAAATATTTACAACTCTCCTGAAGTGCAAGGTGCTTGTAAGCTGCAGGTTAAACATATATACCTATGAGGTTATATGATATAACTGGGGGGGGGGTGCAGTGCCATCTTGCTTCTTCCCATTTAAATTTCCACATTATTAATTCTGTGGGATTTTTCTCCTAAAATCTGCATAACTCTCCAAGTGAAGTAGCATACGTCTAGGGGCTGCATGACTCACAAGAAGTGGGCATGTGCGAGCCAGTAACAGCTGACTCCCACAGAAGCGGAATCTGGATTAGGCCAGAAAGTTAAAGAGAAACCGAGAAGGACACTATATCACTTAAAATAGAAGCCACTAATCTCTGTAGTGAGTTATTTATCTTTTCTACCCTGACCCCAAAAGGGCATAAGTTAGGAAAAAGAGAATTTGATGTAACCCCTTGATCTTCTTTTTGACTTTCTCAGGGGATGACAAAGAACGTGGCTATAGCGTCCAACATATGACTAGAATAGGCACAATTCAGATATGACTGGGGCAGAACACTCTGCCTAGCAGCCTCAAAAGTTACTTAATAAAACTCAGACCTCACTCTAGGTTATGACTGTATGGTCTCCTCCCAATGTTAAGAGTTTACTTGAATGTGAATATGCCAAGAACTGAACTGTGATATCTTTTTGAAACATCAATTAGTCACAGCACATAGACCTTTAAACTACGACATTTCTATCTTTTGAGAAAAGAATTACGATGATGATTTATTAATAATAAAATAATCACCTTATTTTAAAATGTCCCTTATGTTTAATTATCTAAAGTATGTGTCACATTAGAAGTAATTATTATTGTTTTCTATAATATTTGAAGAAACAGATGCACAGAAAAGTTTGTAACTTATCTAAGGGCACACAGCTAGTATGAAACCTAGTAGGTGTGCGTTTTTTTCATTATTTTTGGGTGTGTCCGAATGACCTCAGCATCGCACAGATGACTGTGTTTACTGTGACTCTGAATCGCAGGGTCAGTGGAGCCAATTGTTTTCATTGTAAATTTCTTGTTTTCTCCTCTATGTGTTGAAATCTCAAAAACCAGTACTGTTCCTTCTTTTAGAGCTAAGATGTTTCAAATGTGTCACCACCCATAGAACTAGCTCACAAATGAAGCTACACTGAATCAACTTTGCTTCGAAAGGTCCTTTGAGACTTGCTATCATGAGCAAATGTGAGTGCTCCATACAATAAAACGAACACAATAAGCTGATTGACTCAAGAGAATAAATTTAAATTCCTTTACAGTATATCTGTAATGTTTGAGCACCAATGTTTGTATTTTCCACCACTTTGATAAAATGCCATGACCCAAAGCAACTTAGGGAAGAATGAGTTTATTTTGGCCCATGGGTCCAGAGTGAGAAGCCATAATGCCAGATGAGGCATGGCAGCAGACAGCCAGAAGATGAGGTTGAGAGATTGCATTTCTGCTCTCAAGCAGGAAGTAGAGAGAGTGAACTAGAAGTAGGGCTAGACTATAAACTCTCAAGTAACTTAACTCTTTCTAGCAAGACCGGCCCTCCTAAAAGTTCCATAACCACCCAGGAAACAGTGGCATCAATGGGTAATAAAATGCTCAAATACATGTATCTGTGGGAACAGGTTCCCATGGAAGCTTTGCCATGCACACTTCACTTTGGTAAATTCATCCCCGTTTCTTTTCTTCCATATCATGCCACTGCCTGTATGTATCTTTTGTTCCCAGCATTCTCCCTCTCTACTTTCATGTCACTTATAATCTACTGTCCATCCAGTGTTCCATCTCCCACTCAGGCATCATTGGTTTCTTAGCTTCCATATGCACTCTAGGCTGAGCACACAAAACTCAAGGCTTTTGAAGCTAGCACTCACGTATGAGAGAACATTTTTAGAGTTTTGCAAGTTGCTTACAATGCACTTCCTGTTTACTTAGGTAATAATATATCCTTCTAGAGTCTTTGATGGAGTAGCAGAATAGTTATTTATAATTATAGTTTTCCTTACTTATGATAAAAGATAAAGTAGATATAAATATTGTAACTGTAAATCTTGCTTGATATCTGTTTTGTTATATGTAATTTTACTATGTTAAAGTTAAAACATTTCTTTTTATTTAGACAGAAAAGGTGAGATGATGTGGAAAGTCCTTCTATATATGTGTTGCTTTTATTGGTTAATGAATAAAGAATCTATTTTGGCCTGTGATAGAAAAGAGTAGAAGACTAAACTGAACACTGAGAGAAAGAAGGTGGAGTCAGAGAAAAGCTATGTAGCATCTGCCAGGGACAGATGCACTGAAACCTTTCCAGTAAGCCACAGCCATGTGGGGATACACAGATTAATGGAGATGGGCTAGTTTAGGATATAAGAGCAAGCTAGAAACATGCTATTGGCCAAGCAGTATTGTAATTAATACAAATTTCTGTGTGATTATTTCTGGAGTCTGGGCAGCTGAGAAAAAAATGAACAGTCTCCCTCAAAACAGAGAAGAATTTTCAGAGTCACTCATGTATGCTATCATATCATCTGCACATAATGGTAACTTTGTCTTTTTATTTCCAATTTGTATACTCTTGATCTCCTGCTTTCATATTGCTGTAGCTAAAATTTCAAGTATCATATTGAATAAATATCCAGAGAATGAATAACCTTGTCTTGTTCCTGAGTTTCATGGAATTGCTTTGAGTTTCTCTCCATTTAACTTGATGTTTGCCATTGACTTGCTGTAAATTACTTGTATTCTGTTTATATATGTCCCTTTTACCCATACTGTCTTCAACATTTTATCATGAATGGGTGTTTGATTTTGTCAAGGGCTTTTTCAACATCTAATGGAATGATTATGTATTTGTTTTTGTTTCTTTTTTCTTTCTTTTCATTTCTCTATATGGTGGATTACATTTACTGATTTTTTTTTTGCATGTTGAAAGTCACTGCAAGTCTTGAGGAAGCTTACATGATCTTTTTGATGTGTTCTTTGATTTAGTTTACAAATATTTTGTTGAGTATTTTTGCTTCTATATTCATAAGGGAAATTGTTCTGAATTTCTTTCTCTGTTGATTATTTATTCATGTGGTTTGGTTATCAAGGTGACTGTAGCCTCAAAATGAATTGGACAATGTTTCCTCTGTATCTGCTCTGTGAAATAATTTGAGAAGTATTGGCATAAACTCTGCTTTGCAAGTCTGGTAGAATATTGTACTAAAGCAATCTGACCTGGCTGCTTTTACTATTGGAAGACTTTCAATGACTGCTTTTATTTCACTAGGGGTTATAGTTCTATTTGTTTATCTGATCTTGATGTAACTTTGGAAACAGATACCTATCATGAAAATTATCTTTTTCTTTTAGATTTTCCAGTTTGGTGGAGGAAAAATTTTTAAAGCATGTCCTTATGATTCTTTGTTTTTCCTTAGTATCTATTATGTCCTCTTTTTTGTTTCTGTTTTTATTAATTTGGATATTTTTCATAACTTTTGGTTAGTTTTGATAAGGTTTTGTCCATATCATTGATTTTCTTAAAGAACCAAATCTTTCTCTCATTGTTTTTTTTGTTTGTTTGTTTTGTTCTCTTTGCTTCTGTTTTATTGATTTCAGCCCTCAGTTTGACTATTTCTTGCCATCTGCTCCTCTTGGGTGTGCCTATTCCTTTTTATTATCAAAAGATTTCACATGAGATCTCTTGAAAGTTTTTAATATACACTTAATGCTATGAACATTCTTCTAAGTGCCACTGTCATTGGGTATCATAAATTTTGTATTGTAAATATTGAGTATTCATTTTCAGTGAGTTCTAGAAAGTCTTTTATTTCTTTATTTCTGTCTTGACTTGTTTTTCATTGAGTAGAGAATTATTCAGTATCCATGAGATTATAAGCTTTCTGTTGTTTCTATTGTTGATATCCAGGTTTTATCCATGAGAGTCTAGCAGGATTCAGGGAATTATTACAATTTTCTTATATCTATTGATACCTTCTTTGTATATGAGCATATAGTCAGTTTTGGAGAAAGTTCTGTGAGACACTGAGAAGAAGGTATATTTGTTTATTTTGATAGAATGTTTCATAAATATCTGTTAGGTTCATTTGGTTTGCAACATCAGTTACCTACATCATTTCTCTATTTAGTTTTCGTCTGGATAACCTGTCCATTGGTAATAACAGGGTACTGAAGTTTCCCACTTACCAGTGTTCAAGGGTCAATATGTGATTTAAACTATAGTAGTGTTTCTTTTACAAAAGCGAGTGCCCTAGTGTTTGTGGCATAGATGTTAAAGAATTGAAATGTCATCTTGGAATTTTGTTTTCTGTGATCAATATGTAGTGTCCATCCCTGTCTCTTTGGATTAATTTGGGTTTGAAGATTATTTTGCTGGATACAAAAATGGCTACACCTTTTTGCCTCCTAGATCCATTTGCTTGGAATATTTTTGAACCCTTTACTCTGAGGTAATATCTATTCTTGATATTGAGGTGTGTGTCTATTATGCAGGAAAAGGATAGGTCCTGTTTTTATATCCATTCTTTGTGCCTTTTTATTGGGGAATTGAAACCATTGATATTGAGTTATACCAATGACCAGTGGTTGTTCATTGTTCATTCCTCTTGTTTTGTTGCTTATTTTTGCTGTTGATGGCAGTGATTCTCTCTCTCTCTCTCTCTCTCTCTCTCTCTCTCTCTCTCTCTCTCTCTCTCTCTGTGTGTGTGTGTGTGTGTGTTTGCTTTTCCCTTCTTTTGGTATTGCTTATGTGAGATTTTTGATTTCCCATGTTTTATTTATGTACTAACCTCCTTGGTTTGTGTTTTTCTTTCTATCACCTTCTGTAGTGCTGGATTTGTAAACAGGTATTGTTTGAAATTGACTTTACCATGGTGTATCTTATTTTCTCCATTTATGGTGACTGATAATTTTGCTAGTTATAATAATCTAGGTTGGCATCTGTGATCTCCTAGAGTTGGCAGCATATCTGTACATGCCATTCTGACTTTTAGAGACTACATTGAGAATTAATGTATCTAATAGATCTGCCTTTATTTGTTACTTTGTCTTTTCCCTTAGATGGTTTTAATATTCTTTCTATGTTCTGTACGTTCAGTATCTTGGTTATTATGTGAACTTTCTTTTCTTGTCCATTCTATTTGATGTTTTGTATGCTACTTATACCTTTAAATACATCTGTTTATTTAGGTTAGGAAAGTTTTCTTCTATGATTTTATTTAAAATATTTTCTGGGCCTTTGAGATGGTATTCTTCTCCTTCTTCTATTCCTATTATTTGTAGGTTTGGTATTTTTATAGTGTCCCAAATTTCCTGGATGTTTTATGTCAAGAGTATTTAGATTTAACATTTTCTTGGAAATTCCAAGAGTTGGGTTTACAGTTGTGTACAACCATGCCATGACATATACATTTTTATCACTTATTAAAACTTGTCTGAAGAACCCGTATGAGTATTCTGAGAGCCAGTATAAATTGTCTTGCCTGTGGAATGTCTTCAATAAGATTTGAAGAAACAGAAATTTCCAAAAGTGTACTCTATGTGAGAACCTGTTCAGTTGGTAAATTCTACTTCACTTCTAGATTCTTTCGTGTACATTGTTTTGTGATTAAACTTCTGTCATTTACTTAACTGATATTTCTTGAATGCATAATATATGTCAGATACTCTTCTAGCACCAAAAATGCAAAGAAGAATAATAACTCAGAGCAGATGGATCTTGGCTTCATTATTAACCTCCTAATTTCTATTTATATGGTGTATAATTTACTTTGCAGTTTTTATCACGACAGGAACATTTGACATGGATTTTAAGGTTAAGGCTAAGGATTCTCTCTTTTCCACGTCAGCATAAGTCAGATACAACTCTACAGCAGTCCATTGCTCTGCATCCCTTACTAAATTTGCCATCAAGGTGAAAGAAGGCTTTCTCCTTTGGATTGTGGTAATCATGTGACAGTGTTAGAGCTGCCACATATGATGCTTTCATACGACATAAAAATCACTTCAACACATTATTCACTGACCAAAAATGTGACATATCCAGTCCTGTCCTAGGAGAGTAGTAAATACTGTCCTACCAGTGGTTGTTATCTGAGTCTCATAGCAAAATATAAAGATGTATTGCCTTCATAATTAGAAGAGTCCTTTAATGAAAGAAATTTGTGGAATATAGAATCTTGACACCTCCAGTAGTCACCATTTTTTATTTATATCTTTGCATTATTATGGGAAACAGAACGTAAAAAATAAGTGCCAGTCTACCGCAATTAATGAAACAACACTTTTCCTGGAAACGGAAGCCTCTGATTTAGAAATGTACAAATAAGGGTTTATCCATGGTCCAGGAGGGGTGACCTCAGAGTTGCCGTGCATGAGCTGTCCAATGACGATCCTTCCACACATTCCAAATGTCCATTGTGGTAGCCACTGTGTACAATGGTGAGAAAGAATGCCCATTTGCATGTTTGCCAATGAAAACAAGGTTCGATGGAATGAGGTCCTTGCCACCACCACGGAGTCAGCCTGATTCATCAAGGAAATGCTCAGACTTGTCTTTCTTCAGTGAATCAACACTGATGATGCTAACCACATGAGATTCAGTATATTGAACCTTAGGAATCAGGAGGAAAAAAATGTATCATCTTGTCCTGCGCACCCAGAAAAGTACTCAGCTGACAATGGGTTGGAGCAATATTTCTTTTCAAAATAAAAGTTAGCTTTTAACTAACTTTTGTTAATTCACTTTGGAAATTCTGGCGAATAAAGCCAGGATTAGTAAATATTCTACCGTTGAACTATATTCAAGTTGCTTAACTGTCCAAGTTTTCAGAAGAGCAAGGAGCATACAGATTTTAGCGTTCTGAGTTCACACAAACATAGCTAATAGATTTTAGACATACTTTATGAATGGACAAAAAATACATACTGAACATACTGGCAGATAAGCACTCTAGTATTAGAAAATATTTAAAATATTAGTACCATTATTCCAGCTGAGATTATCATGAGGAGCAAATGTCACGGCTTTGAAAAAAATCCCTAATTACCTAGAAAATATCTTAAAATTTGGGGAGACATATATTTATAATTCTAAAAATTACATAAAAATATATAGCCATTGTATGACTATTATTGCATGTGCTCTTTTATGTAATATATGAAATAATTTATATAAAGAGATTTATTTCATTCAAACATCAAATTAGAATGTCATTAAGATGACTTTTAAGCCAAACTCTTTACTTTTTGAAAGTATTTTGCTAATTTTATTACTTACTTAATAAGAAGCATTTGCACTGATTATAATATTTACTAAATATGTTCACAAATATCACCTTGGGTTTAGAAGGAGCAGCTAGCTGCCTTACTACTATTAGATCTTACTATTTGGTACCTTTGTTTTCATTTCCAAAACGTTTCACTATCTAAGCTTTCTCTACTTATTATACTAGATTTATGTCTATTTAATTGCCTGGGTCTTTGACATAAAATTACAAAAACATGTAATATACATGCATGTAACACACATACATACATATATAAATATATACATACACGCATATAGATGTTTGTGTGTAACGTTTTGAGACAGAGTTCATTTACCTCAGGCTAGGAGATTTGCTATTTGTCCAAAAATAACCTTTAACTCCTGATTTTCCAGATCCATCCTTCAGCTTGTCTGTTGTTCTGGAAGGTAAATAGAGGAAGATAGTGCAAAATGCAGAAGGGAAGGACTCTGGCTAAGTTCGACCTGCTTTTTATAAAAGGGAATGAGGCTTGTATACTCACCTGTCTCCTGAATATACATATTCTGAAGAATATATTCTGCCCCAAGGCTGGGGATGTAGCCCAGTGATAGGCTCTTGTCTGGCCTGCATGAGGTCCTGGGTTCAATTTACAATATTGCAAAAAGACAAAGACCCATTACTTCATTGTATGACTTGCTAAATAATACTTGCAAGATTCAGTGGTAATCTATAAACAATAGCACACATTCTGTAAGTATCTTCAAATATTTTTAGCAATGTAATAACTTATTTGAAAGACTTCTAAGCAAGATTTTTTATATGAATTCTCATACACACAATTCAAATACCTTTAATCATGACCTGCATAATTCACTCGTTTTTGCAATTAGTCACTAGTTCATAAGCAATAAACAGTGACCCTAAATTGCTAAAATCTCCTTTGACTTTGAGATGGTGAATTATTAGTGATAAAGTAATAAAGATTTGAAAAACCTTTATAAAAATCCAAAATATTTTCACTTTTTTTTTTTTTTTTTGGTTTTTCAAGATAGGGTTTCTCTGAAACTTTGGAGTCTGTCCTTGAATTAGCTCTTGTAGACCAGGTTGGCCTTGAACTCACAGAGATCCGCCTGCCTCTACCTCCTGAATGCTGGGATTAAAGGCATGTGCCACTTCCGCCCGGCAAGTCTAGATGTGCATTCCCATAATTTTACAAAAATCATACCACGAAAAAATTGATCTCTGGAAACATCCTTTCCTCCACTCTCCTCCTCTCTGGTCTTCAGTAGACTGATCAGGACCTTCTGCTTCAAGCAAAAGCAACCATCCAGACTTGTACCCTTGTAATCCCTTCCTTCCATGGGCACCTTTCCGTGCTAGCGTTTGGTATTTCCATCCCGACTTACACATTAAGAATGAAATTCAGTCATAGTCTAAGTGATTTGTAGAGCCATTCTCTTCGGTGGTGGGGGGGGGGGTTCAAATGTTCATAAGCTCTGGCACTTTGGCACAAAGCATAGTTCACCCTTTTTTTTTCCATCTCTACTCTTCCCTTTAACTAGAGACTAACATTTTGGAGGTCGAGAAACTTCTGGCAAATTTGTAGACTGAAACAATTGGTATGAGTGTTCCTCTCACTTTGCGTGAACCAGTGAGCTGTGTCTGGGAGGATCCTGTAGGCGTCCAGCCTAGTGTCACCAATCCCCTGTGGGTTTGCTCTGACAGCTTCCATGTGGGCTCCCAAGTAAGGCTGAAATGCCAGAGGATTGACACTATGAGGCCTGGGTGGGGCCCAGTCTTCCAGATGTGGCTGCTTTCATCCTTCCAATGTGAATTCAAGGACCTACCCTCCTCCTTGTCAGAGATAACAAGTGCCTCGTCTCGTAATCAGAAAAACGTGGTCACTGGCGTGGGGATATCAGCAAACAGCTTTTCCTTCGGGCTCTCCTGGAGGCAACACACACATGAAGGCCACGCTTCATTCCTCTTTGTTCAGCCTGAAATGTTAAAGCCATATTGGAGGACATTACATTTTCTAACTTAAAGACTTTGACTCCGTCTTCTTTGTACTTCTCTGTGAGAGAACCAGTTCAATCTCTAACTAAACAAGAATCTTGAGAAAATATGAGGAAGTTACTTTCAACTGAGTAGATGTTTCTCTGACCAGAATTCCCTCCTTCTATGGCTTTCCCCAAGTCTACAGGCACAGGCTTAGTGGTGGCATGAAGTTTTAAGCAAACTTCCTGTTGTCATTTTTTCCATTTTCAGGCAATGGGTCACTTAATGCACCTGGAGATTAGCCAGGCCACTTGCTTTTCTCTGCATCATTTAAGTTAATTCTTTAAAAGTCACGTTTCCTACCCAAATGGGAACATAAAATACAAAGAATGAAAAAAACAAACCAAATGGAACAAAATTAGGGCAACCGTTTTAAAACCATTATATTGAATTTGAAAATAGGATTTGGTATAGTACTATGTACAGATCTTTCTGTACAGTTATTGTACTTATCTGGGTGTCAAGGGAATGAAGAAATGACAAATAGAGGGACACACAGAAGTTGGGGTTGAGGCTGCAGCACCCTAGATACTCACTGCATTTATTATATAAAGTTGACAGAGGCAGGGTTATTGCATACAGATGAACAAGTAGGCATGGTAATAATACACGGATAAACAAGTGGGGAGGTAGGTGCAGTATCTGTAAAGAAATAGTCTTCAGTCTGTAAACATCCTGGGGGTGAGGAGATAGAGTGGACATTTTCTGCACACACTGCTAACATTTACACTTGATCAAAAGGGAGCATTGGCACTCCTGTATCTCTGAAGCATTAAGGTGGTTGCCAAGACCTTGCTTATATCAGGGAATACACTCATTCAGGAGTTCACTCATCCTCCTACTATGTACAAAATGCTCATAATATAAAGTATTATGAATATAGTACAAAAATACAAGTGAGATGATTCATTGTGTAAGGTGTCTGTAGCCAAGCCTGAAGACCTGAGCTTAATCCCAGGACTCACATGAATTAAAGAAAGCATCTATTCTCCAAAGGTATTTTCTGACCTCCATACATACTCCATGGTGTGTAAACACCTTTCTCACCAATAAATAAATAAATAAATGCAGTGTGTGTGTGTGTGTGTATGTGTGTGTGTGTGAGCACACGCATACATGTGCACTCACCCTGAAATGTTGACAATCACTCTAAACATCCACAAAACTCAGAACTTGGTGGAGAAAATCCTTTCTCCTATGATAAAGAGAGGGAGTCACGCCATGTATTTTTATATGTTTATTCTGGTGTCATTTGACTAAAACTCTCAAGTCGTAATGAAACTGGAAAGAAATATACCCCCCCCCCAATGTAGCCCTGCTGGGAAGATAACTCAGTCAGTAAAACGTTTGTCGCACAAGCAAGAGGACATAAGTTTGACAGCCCCTTGCCCAGCATCCACATAAAAACAGGATGTCATAGTGTAAGCATGTAAGCCCAGAGCTAGGGAAGCGGAGTCAGGAGGACGCCTCCTGTTGCTAGGCACCCAGTCTGGCTAGTTCACTAGCAGGAGGTCTGAGTCTGTCCCTAGAACAAGGTGGAGGGCTCCTGAGAAACAACACCCAAGGCTGATGTCTGGCTTCCATACCCATGGACACACATGCGTCTGCATCGTCCAGTACCATCCACATACACAGACATGCACACGTGCACACACACACACACACACACACACACACACAAATAACAAGAATTCCCTGTGTTCACTGGAATGACAGATATGTCTTTGCATTTTTATGCTTCTGTTTGTCTAATTCATCTCCAATGTCCTGATACTATTTTAGCAGTGGAATAATATTAAAAGCTGAATCATGGGAAGAAAAGATCACTCAGTGCGGAAGGAGAGCTTATATGTTCTGTCTCCTCACTACCAAGGAATCTTTGAGTAAGCAGGACTGTTCGCATATAACACACACCCTTGTGTCCCTGTAACGTACTGAATTGATTCCACCAGACCCCTCTTTTAGGCCCCTTCAAAGTCAAGTAGACACAGCTCTGTTTTCAGCTCAATTTACTTGCATTCCTACACGCGCAGGGAGTTCTCTCACACACTGGAAGGAGGTTTTCAGAAGCCTGGGTATCCTCCACGTTCACACAGTCTCATCTGGAGCTGCTTTTTAGGCATTGATCGGGGCAGAATACTTAAAGATAGCTTTGTCTCCCTGTTCCTGTTGGTTGGCAGATGCCTCTGAAAGGGACAGAAAAGCCCATCCACTCTTGGACCGTAAGCTAGCCATTCATGTATTGAAGTTACTGGAGGCTGATGTAATGATAGCAACCATTCATCTAAGGAGACAAGAGAACTCTGTATGTAATACAGAGGACTGGGGTGATTTTTAACTAGCCATTCCTCAGATAGAAATGATGCCACAGGGCTCTGATTGGCTGGTTTTGAGGGACTCTGAAGTGGCTATGAGGTGGTCTGAGCTGGTGTAATACTTCTAGGGAGTGAGTTTCTTTTCTCTTTTTATCCGCAAGTAAATTTCCAACTTCCAGATATCTTGGTCTTGGGATTAAGTAGCATTTAGTATTTAGACTATTTTAATGATAAATAATGTTAAAATTTCACAAGCTGATAAATGCATCATGGAACCTTATAATTCCTTGAGGTCAAGACTTCCAATCATTTCATATTTCATGTAAAACTAAACTTATTTATTAGTGAAGAAGTGGTTACTGGCAAATATGTGAACAATGGGCACTGTTTTGTGCCCCTGGATCAGTGTTATAATGAGTTTGCTTATTCTAGAAATTTAAATCTTGGGGAGTTAATAATGGTGGGTATAGAGCCTGTAGTCTTCAGGATTTAAGATTCAAGACATATGTAACCATGTGTTTGGGAGCTCACACTTAAAGATTCACAATGGGTAGAGTTAGCATTTAAAGACTGAGGTTTTTTTTTTTTTTAAAGGGAATTTTGGAGTTGGGGAGATAGCTCAAGTGGTTAGAGCACTGGTGCTGTTCACGTGGACAAAGGTTCAATTCCAAGAACCCACATAGTAACTCACAACTGTTTGTAACTCCAGTTCCAGAAGATCTGACACCTTCATTCTAAGGCACATTTTAAAAAAAAAGATATGTGACATCTTTTTATAATCTAAAAGAGGTGGTACAGAGCCTGGGCTTTCATTAAAAGTTTTATGAGTCACATACTTCTGGGTTCTTTTCCCACATTCTCTTTCAGAATCCCATTTAGCAGATATTTCATCAGAAAAATGCAATATAGACTTAAATACTTGCTAGTCTGTGCATTCAGAATGTAAGCCAAGGTCTGAATGTTCTCTAGTTAGTACCTATCTGGTAGATACTTCTCTCAATTATCAAGACATTTTGACCTGAATTGTTCAGATATTCTGAAATCTCTATTTGAATATGAGCTGACCAAAATTAGGATGCCATTTTCTGAGGCTAGGCAGATCCATTAGGTTTCACAGATTTTTGCTTTAATTTGTTTTTCTAAGAGTTGATCTTATATGGAAGCCTAGATGGATGTGAAGGTACAACTGACAAGCAACTATGTGGGTTTAAAGAACCAGACAGTCCCTTTATTGCTTTTCAAATTTCTCTTTCCTTTTATTTGCATGTGAGTGTATGTGCATGTGTGATCAAGCATGTGTGCCTGTGTGTATGAATGTGTGTGCATGTGTGTGTACATCTGTGTGTGTATACATCTGTGTGTGTACATCTGTGTGTGTACATCTGTGTGTGTACATCTGTGTGTGTGTATATCTGTGTGTGTGCATGAATGGGTGTGCATGTGTGTGTACATCTGTGTGTGTACATTTCTGTGTGTGTACATCTGTGTGTGTACATCTGTGTATGTATGTGTATGAATGGGTGTGCATGTGTGTGTACATCTGTGTGTGTGTACATCTGTGTGTGTGTATGAGTGGGTGTGCGTGTGTGTGTACATCTGTGTGTGTGTATGAATGGGTGTGCATGTGTGTGTACATCTGTGTGTGTGTATGAATGGGTGTGCATGTGTGTGTACATCTGTGTGTGTGTATGAATGGGTGTGCATGTGTGTGTACATGTGTATGTGTGTTTGTGTTCTGTCAAAGGCTACAATGTAAGAGTGCATGTCAGAAAACAATTAGCAGGAGCTGGACTTTCTCTTCACCATACAGTAGCTGAGGAATGAATTTAGGTTGCTGGGCTAATGAAAAAAAATTGAGAAACCTTTTTTTCCTCTTTGGAAAAGATCTAGTATCCAGTCTTCTACGATTTTTCTAGAATCTGCTGTGTCAGACGTTGGCCAAGATTCTTAGGGCAGGGTCAATGTGAGGATAGATTCAGATGTAGAGAAGTCCTTCCACGACTAGACTTTATACTAAAAAAATAAAGAAGACGTTGACTCCAGGGAAAATATGTTTCTGGATGAAAGGAGGTAATAGTAGTAATTCAATATGTCTCAGAGTTGTTAGTTCAAGGGAGTTTAGCATTGATGAGTTGGTGTTGTTTCATATAAAATTATCGTGGCTACACTAAGGAATGTATGGCAGAGTCAGAATTATTAGTAAAAGGGCTGGGGAAAACAGTAGATATCTGTCTTTACCTTATTCAGACAGTTACATAGTCTAGATTCTCTGATGATGTCTGTGATGCCTTCAGTTCAACTGTTTCCCATCATTGTGTGATTGAAACACAAACAAGGCAGATGCTAGTAATACGGATTTTACATTTCAGCCTCCTTTGGAAGTTGCGATCCTTAGAGACTTACTTTTTTTTTTTGTCTGACTCTAGTATCCTTTGTGGTTATTCATACTCTACTCTAAACACAAGTAAGATGAGCTGGCACAGTTGGGTAACTTTTGTACTATATCAGCCAAATGAATAATCCCGAGCATCTGTCTACTTTCCTTCTTAATTCATGTCTGTCTCCAGCTCTTCCTAAAACTAAATCGTGTCCTAAACTAAATGCTGTCTGTATTCTTAGCATGCTAACTTGGACCTTATCTCTGTAATAATTGATGAAATGGATTATATATGCATGAAAATAAATGTCCTAACCTGACACATACATGAGTTGGGAAGAGTAACTCCTCCTCTCCTCAAAATCAAATGTCTAAAATCTAATCTCTTGAAACCGTGTTTGTCTTATGTCATATGATAAAAATTATTACAGATGTAATTAAGGTTATAGACCTAAAAGAGGGAAACTATCCTGGTTGGCTTAATATAATAGCATTTAAACTAAAGCCATAATATGAATCGGGAAGATGTAGCAGAAAGGGAAGTTAGAAGGGAAATAGCAGGAGAACCCAGAGAGATTCTAGGTGTGGGGAGAATCATAGCATTTGTGCTGGCTTTGAGACATAGGGACCCACATGCAAGAACCGAAGAGAGGATAAAGATAA
Source organism: Microtus ochrogaster (assembly GCF_000317375.1). NCBI lineage: Eukaryota > Metazoa > Chordata > Mammalia > Rodentia > Cricetidae > Microtus > Microtus ochrogaster. The sequence goes on along the minus strand of NC_022017.1, from coordinate 44,621,087 downwards.
AGCTCTTGACACTTAAATGACTAGTCCATAAACAAAACAATCAGCATGGAATTGGAGGCCACACTTCTACAACTGGAAACGATCAGATACTATGATTTGGAAGTTTAGTAGCAGATTCTTCTTAACATGCTGTTTTAGTCAGGTGTTTTGCTAAAGTAACAACTGTTATTATCCAACTTGCCAAAAGGGATGTTCATCTAGGTTAACAACTCTAGAATTTAAGTCAGTATCAGGCTTAATTTGTTGTTTTTGAGTCTGTAACAAGGCAGTGCATCACAGCGGTGGCCTTTAATGGAAGAAGCTGCTCATGTTATAGTGACTAGGAAGCTAAGAGCAGGAGAAAGAAGAGGCTGGAGCTGTAACACTCCCTTCAACTGCACTCTTCCAGAAACCTAATCCTGGAACCACTGGGCCCCATATCCCAACAATTCTACCTTTTTCCAAGAGCTCCAAATACTCCCACCAAGCCCTAAACAAACAGGCCTTTCGGTACACACTGATATACATCAGACAGACTGATCCCTTGACTTCAGCCTTAACAATTCAAAGAGGCAGTCCTGGAGTTTTGACCTAGACATCAATGCAACAATAAATGTGTACTATTTTAAGCACAAATTAGTAGAAAACAAATGAGAGCAGCAATAGAAGACTTGCATGGCATATATGTGAATGAAATCAAGAGATAATGGTGGCAGTTTAAAGAATGGAGGCTTCAAATAGGACAGCTTTTAAATGATGCTTTGTTTGGCTCCAATTTTAATCTATTTTGTTAGAGATGGGTGGTTGCTATATTAAGTTTGGAAATGCTCAAAAATGTCTTTCCTTTAAGGTTAAAGTCCATATCTAAATTGCAGACATAGTTGAGGTAAGACACAGAGAAAAGATATAAGAAAGGGAGAATATAAAGCCAGACCTATATGTAATTAATAATCTATTATCCTAGGCCTAGACCTGAAGTCAGAGACAGACCTGTGACGATGATAAATGCATTTGGAAACCTCTCTTTTGTTAAAAACTGTGAGTATGTGCGGAGGGGAGTGGGTCCATGTGTGTATTCTATAGAGAAATAGAGCCATGGATAGATTTTCAAACTCTTCTTGGCTGTGCTGGGTCCACATAAGGTGTCTTTTATGATACACCTTGGATTATCCCCCACATGGTGGTGACATCATTGTCTTCTCTGAACGGGTCAGTTGAACAGGATCTTAATATTTAGCAAGTGATTTTATGACACAAGCATGAAATAGATCTACAGGGAAGGTTTTTCCCCACACATTCTAGACATTTATATAAAAAATATATTTTATGCCAGTTTGACTATTTCAAAGGTTTTGCTTCAGTATCTCTTTTAGATGCAGGTCTTCACTCTTTTCTCCATTAGAAAAATAGACACATCCTCACAATTTAGAGACAAAATCCTCTTGTGTCTCCTGCGTTTTTATTATATTTTTAGACGTTGCCACTGTGATCACCAGCCAACCAGCAGGCTGGGGCCTGAAAATGGAGAAGGTTTGTCAAGCCTCAAGAAAAGAAATTCGATGTGAACTTCTAGGAAAGGGCAAACGGAACATGTCCAAATTTTGCCAAGTGCGTAAACCTGGGCCACGAAGTTCCGGATCTGTTCAGATATGTGATTAGCATCAAAGAAGTCAGGAAATCCCCAGTGTCACTTGCTGTTTCCTTGATTTGCTGGGGATTTCTCCTGCAGTCTTGGCTGGAAGGAATCCAGCAAGCTTTCTTCCTCTAAGGCTGGTGGTGATGGCTGCTTGTCATCACAGAAATCTCCAGAAGTCTCTCTAAAGGCGATAAAGTTAATCCTTTGGAAACAGTCACTCCCTATTTCCTTCTTCTTCTTCTTCTTCTTCTTCTTCTTCTTCTTCTTCTTCTTCTTCTTCTTCTTCTTCTTCTTCTTCTTCTTCTTCTTCTTCTTCTTCT
>NC_022017.1:44612760-44619052 GCF_000317375.1 Microtus ochrogaster | reverse complement strand
TGGTACACAATCACTAAAGCACTCTACCACTGAGTTATATCACCAGTCCTTGTTTTTACTTTTGATTTTGAGATATGATCTCATTATGTTTCCAGTCTGCCTTTGAACTTACACCATAGTCAAGGAAAGTCTTGTAGTTTTCTTGTGTCACCCTTTGTAGAAGCTAGGATTCCAAGAGTACTGCACACTAGGCCAGGTCTCTTGAAACTTCATTCTAATTGGTGCCCCTACTCATTGCTTTAATTTGGGAAATAGTGCCTTAAAATGTTGATGTACTCATGGATTCTTAGTTTCTGCCTCTTTGAGTTTGAAATAGCTGTATGTGGTCAGCAAGCGTATACTCGTCAAGTAACCTATTGCAGGGAAGAACTTGTAGAGGTAGGGGAAACTCAACTGAAGGTTGGAAGAAAGAGGACCGAGTCAGAGAGAAGCCATGGAGCCACTGCTGGAGACAGATGTGCTGAAACTTTGCCGGTAGGCCACGACTTCATGGTGATGCCACAGATTAATGGAGATGGGTTAAATTAAGATGGAAGAGTTATCCAATAAGAAGCTAGAGCTAGTGGGCCAATCAGTAATTTAAATGATATGGTTTCTGTGTGATTATTTCAGTTCTAGGTGACCGGGATGAACAAGCAGCTCCTTTCAACACTTTAGACCAGGGACTCAAATTGAATTCCATTAGCCTACCATGGAAGAATGGATCTGGATGGAGTTTCCTCAGTGGTCAGCAAGTGGCCAGGGTTCAAATGTCAGTACATTTGCTGGCAGGTTAAAAGGCTTTTTATTTTTTTTAAAGATTCATTTATTATGTACGCAATGTTCTTCCTGCATGTCAAAAGAGGGCACCAGACCTCATTACAGATGGTTGTGAGCCACCATGAGGTTGATGAGAATTGAACTTAGGACCCCTGGAAGAGCAGCCAGTGCTCATAACCTCTGAGCCTTCTCTCCAGCCCAGGTTATAAGGTTATAGCTCCCTTCTATTGCTGTTAACATTCAGTGAAATGCAGCATGTTTTTGCCTATGTCTTTTATTCGTCACAAGGTGGACCCTGCTTCTGGGCATCTGGGCATGATCGTTCCATCGAGGAAGCTTAAAGATGTCTTTGTTTTTCAGACAAAGTGGCAAAAAAAAATGCATGCTGAGAACAGTAATAGTTTATGTGCCTGATTGTATGGTCAATTTGATACGATGTGTGTGCATTTTTCTTTCGACTTCTAAAGGATTTCCCTTGCTTGCCTTCCTTCATATGCTCCCTCATTTTTATACTTTCTTCATTTTTTTACTTTCTCCGGTGCTGGGGGTTGAAGCCAGGGCTTTTCATATTCAAGATAATTGCTTTACCACTAAACTACCTTCCCTGTCTATTATGATTGAAGTTTTGCTTATTTGTCTAGCAAAATATTTATGCAGCTTAATAGTCAAAGATAGAAATCAGCTAAATTCTGAGAGGTCTGCCTTTCGTCCTTGTTCCTCTCCTCTCTTCCCTGCTTCTTCTTATAGATAACTCATTTTTATTATATTTTTGATTATTCCTGCATTGTTTGTTTATGAAATAAAAAATGCCTATATGTATTACACATAAAAGCATTTATTTCTATTTCCTCAACAATATTCCCTTCCTCAATAATTCTATAAAACACGTTCTCAATAACATACTTTCCTCAATAAAATACTCTTTTATGGATTTTATTTTTTCTTAATAATATTATTTCCTTAAGAGTATAATGAAAGACTATAAATATGGGTCACTTCTTCATATAGCTGTATAGCATAATAGCATGTGTATTAACTACAATATGTTTAGTTCAAACCGTGACTGTTACTGATATACAGTTGAATGGGTGACATCCTTTGATACATACTGCAGTGATGTATATCTTTGGATATGGAATCATTTGTGGGTTTTCAAAGGGATATTTGGGGTACCCTCTGGGAAGCAGAAATTCTATATCAAAATATCAACACCTATGTAACATTGTCAGTTATAACAACTTCTTATCCCCTGGATTCATGCTGTTCTACAGTGCCACTGGCCGTGTGTAGGAGACATACTGCTCCCATATTCCCTTGACAACAGTTACATCTTTAAACTTCTAAATGCTATACTAAAAAGGAAATAGTGGGCTGGCATAGTTTTAATTGATTTTTTTTTAACTTGGACCATTAATTTGCAGGCATTTCCTGTGAAATATTTGTTCCTACGCTTTGTTTATTTTAAATCAAGATTTAGGGTTTTTTTTTCTTTTAAATACTTAGAAACTTTTCAAATATCCCTAAAATAACTATTGATGGCAAAGTTTAGCTATTCACCCATCATTTGGCATTTTCATTTTTTGTTTTTTTAAAATTCCTTTTATTTCTGTGAAATGACTTGTACATTTTCTGTACTCCATACTCAGACTTTCCTCTAAGTCAGCGGTTATCAACCTGTGGGTCATAATACCTTTGGAGACTGAACAACTGTTCCACAGGGGTTGCATATCACATATCCTGCAAATCCGATGTTTGCATTACAATTCATAAAACAGCAAAATTACAGTTATGAAGTAAGAATGAAAAAGTAAGTTTGTGGTTGGGCATCACCCGTGATGATAATACATGAGGACCTGTATTAAAGAGTTGCAGCATCAGAGGGTCACTGACCTTAATAATTAGGATTATACTTACCTGGGGATTTCTCTAGGGTACAAGAAAGGGAAAGAACTACAATGAAGATGTTTCAGTGGTCTAGTAACTCAGACTGACATAAATTTAAATGGAGACAAAACACCAGTTGCTGTAAAGGCAGTTCGTGACTGCTTTAAGCACATTTGAATAGCCTGCTTAAAGATTACAACCTAGCTATTAGCTGTACAGTGCCCTCTGGTGGATGAGATTCATGGCTGTAGTTTCTAAAAACTGGATTGTGTGGCAGAACATTAAGAGAAACAGCCCAAATTTATTGATCACTTTTCTGCTTTCAACCCCTTTGCTGGAAAAATGTATGTGTGTGTTCTCTTAGTGATGATCAAGGAAGGCCACACTGAGATGTATGCCGAAGTTCTTTTTTTCTTCAAAGGACGACAACAATATAGATACTGGTTTATTAATTTAGCCCAGACCATGTGCTGATTGTTAGGGATTCTGTGTTTAAGATTCCGTTCATTTCTGCTTTACAACTTTGCGTGTATCCGTGTACAATATTAACAGATCACCCACATTTAGGTGGCCTTAGAGATCACTTGTCCACAGCATATGGGGCAGAAGAAAAGGAGAGTGGGAGAGGAGGGAGGGAGAAGAGGGAGGGAAAAGGGAGGGGGAAAGGGGAAGAGAGGGATGGAAGGTAGACGGGAAGTGCAGAGAGAAAAGTGCACAGCGTCATATCTGGAATACATTGACTAACATGTGTAAAGCGTGTACTTGCTTGATTGAATGCTTCGGTCATGTGAACAAGCAGTTGCCATTGTTCGACTCAGTAGTTGGCCCTCCATTGTCCTCAGCACACAGCGCGAAAGCAAGAGGATAATCTTTACCAAATTTGACAACTCATTAACTAGCCTTTAGGAGCCAGATTGAGTTGCTTGCCCCGTAAACTGCTTTCAGCTTTCTTCTCTTGTAACAAATACCAATTAAATTCTGATAACAAAGAGGCTTACTGTAGTGGTCAAATAATCCCCTTCTAAAGAATTGCCCTTTCTGACACTCCACAGGTGAAACTTCAAATTCTTCCAGTATGATTCCTTGCCACTGTTTCCCTTAACATCAGATGTGACAGGTCTGCTAGAACAAGAAACAGGCTTACCCTTGAGGCTATTTTCCTGTATAAACGGGAAGGCCCCTTAGGAAATATTAGTATTGTGGTGCCAGGACACTAGAACCTTGAGGTTGCCCGTAATTCACCACGCCAATTAGTATTCACGTGAAGTCAGTTTATGAGACTAATTCCTTGATTTTGTACTTCTTGAAAGCACAATAGCCTGCAAGCATCAAGAGAGAAAGCCCTGCTCCCTTAACAAAGACATCAGGAAGATGATGCGAGCTTTGTCTTAGGCAGTATTTATTTGCACCAGGAACACATGGAAAAATGCTGCATGTGGCCCGGGATGCACTGAATCTAATCCCAGAATACACATAGAAACTTTGTCACCACTGATATACTATGGTGTAGCTGACTCAGGCATCAGATTTACTAGATGTCTTTCCATTTGAAGGGTCACGTTTTTCCAATTTATTCACAGTGCTTTCAATTGGTGTTAATTTGCTCTAAGCATTAATATACAATGGCTCTGAAAACATCGGCGGCAAATTCCTGCTAGCATGCCAAGATCACAAACTTTATACTAATCAGACAGAAGGTGGACCAGTCTCCCTGACTCTTTTTTTGAGCAATTTGCCTCACTTTCTGTGTAAGCCAACATTTCAATTCAGCCTTCACACTGTTTGAGTAAAATGTTAAATCGGTGATTAAAATATTATGTCTCTTGTTTTGCTAAGGTTATTGTCACACTGTGAGCCGGATTTGCTTGTCTTATTTATGAAGTAGCGTCACTAGGTACTTCCTTCATCAATCAGATCTTTTAAATAAAGTTCATACCATTGGATAATCTCCTCAAGACAAATAGATTTGTCACGGTCTTCTGGATGTCATTCGCAACCCTCCCCTAAATACGGCACATGGCAAAGAGAGAATACTTCTCCCAAAGAAAGGAGTACCCTTGCAATTACGTTCTGCAAAATGTGACACTCATAGCCCACCATTTTTAATTCACTCCTCCTGGGCGAAGTCAAACTTCATCATGCCACCGAGTGAAGGGATACCTACCACAGTCAGGAAACTAACTGGGAAAATATATCTGTCAGAACCTCTAGCCACCCAGAAGGGGCTGGGAGAATCTTAATCCTTAGTGAACCATGAAACTTGGGTCAGGCAGCTTGCATCTGTGGATTTGTTTGCCTATGCAAATTCCATCATAAATCACCTAATCTTCAGCCAAAAGGACAGGGCAACAGCCGAGGTAACAGCATAGAATTATCACCGGGTCACTAAGGTTCAAGATTCATGAGTGGGTGACTCCATAGACTGGTTTAGTCTTTAATGAAGTTAGTTCCTTAAACTCCCATTTGCCAGAGGAGAGAGATCCAGAACCTAGCAAATCAGACCCTCTTTTAGTCTTAGCATTAACGGGCAGTTAGCTTCTGAGAATAAGAGTCTGCCAAGCCCTAAGAATTTACTGCAAGAGGGAGCTCTCCCATGTGCTCCTCTGCTTTCTCCATACCCTATCTGCTTTGCATCAGTGACTTCAAATCCTGGTAATTCTTCAATCCGCAGTTTGGGTGGGAAGTTCGGTGACAGTGGCTCAGAGGATAAGCCATCTTTGCCTGTAATCCCTGACCATAGAGCTGTGATTCACACACTGTCGCCAAAGACTCCGGAGGCATTCCTTTGCTCTCGTCATCATTTCCCGTTGCCTTGGTGAGGAGTCACAACATGTGTTTCTTGACAAAATGCTTTCTGTTCTAGGGATATGTAATGTTCTCGCTCTCTGCTGGCTCTGCCTCCAGCAACCTTACAGTGGGGCAAAAAGGCAGCTGATTTTAAGAGATGGAAAACAAGCCAAAGACAAGAGGGAGAACCAGAGGAAGAGCACACCTAAGGAGGAGCCCCCATAGGAAGGGGCGCAGCTTGCCTTGTCAGGACACGAAAGCAAACTTGGAGCTCGACTCACACTCGCTGCCTATTCAAGCTGAGGGATCTCATTTCCCCTCTGTGAGTGTCAGTTTGCTCACAAAGACGAGAGAGAATCCTTGTTCCTACCCCTCCCCCACATACAGTTTAAATGAAAAACGAGGGTATATCAAAAATTCTGAAAATTCACTGAATCAAACACGTGATCCTGGCTTTGGGAAGACAACAAATTGCCTATATGTTACCTAATAGCTATGAGGCTTTTGTTTTCCTTGCTGCGTAGGTAGGTCCATTTGGTCTGTGTTCCTTCCTTTGGCTCCTTTGTGGTGGCCTTAGCTAATTTATTTAATCTGCAAGTGTCATTTTTCTCATGGTAAAGCAGGGGTAACACTCACTTTTCCACAAGTCTCCTGGAGTTATTTTGGGGACATGAGGCAAACGATGAGAAATGAAATGATTTTGAAACAGGAAGGCCCTGCTCTGACCACAACAAAGGGACTTTACTGTCAGTAGACATCAGACTCCTAGGAAAGACACCCGGACTTCCATGTTCTCCTCATACTTTTTTGTGTGTGTGGTTTTTCAAGACAGGGTTTTTGTTTTTTTTGTTTTTTTTTTTTC
>NC_022017.1:44600478-44612660 GCF_000317375.1 Microtus ochrogaster | reverse complement strand
CTTTGGATCAGGCTGACCTCAAACTCACAGAGATCCACCTGTCTCCCGAGTACTGGGATTAAAGGCGTGCATCACCACCACCTGACAACCATGTCCTCTTACTGAGGACAGTGATAGAAAGAGCTAGTCACCAAGGAACTTCATTCTGTTCTTCATGGGAAGCAATCTGGTGAGTTACCGTAATGGGAAGTGTGGGCTCTGATTTGAATCCTGGCTCTTTTATCTCTGAACGGCCTAACTTTGGCAATTCTTGTGCTTACTACCCTGCAGTTCCTTTTCCTATTCAGATAAAAGAAACCTCCCAGAGGAGTTTGAAAAAAAATAAATGAACCCATCCACGTGAAGAGCTGAGAGCAGTGTACAGTTCACTGTGAGTCCCCAGGACTTGCTGCTACTGTCAATTATCCCCTTCCCAGCCTCAGCCCAATTTACGTCCTTTCCCCTAGAGATTATCTGCAATGAGGAGTTTAATCTCTGGGGTCCAGGCATGAGAAGGCATGTTGGTAATTATCTCCGCGCTTCCCTGCCAGGATTTGGTTCATCCACAGGCTGTCTTTGGTCCTGGAGGTTCAAAAGTTAATTGCTCCAAATTTCCCTAAGCCAATTTGACTGACCTTAATTTTAAGGATTTAATTTTTCTTTCTTTCTTTTTCTTGCTTTTTCTAATAGCCTTTGGGAGATATTAGATCAATGGTCTTTTCTTTAGGATGTTAATTACTAGTTTAAAACAAAAACAAGCAAGACTAAGGCAAAATTTTGATACCTGTATTTACATTTACTGAAAAACAGAATTAAGTAGTAAAAATGCATATAGGATGGCGGTGGGGTGTAAGTAGGTGGATCTCTAGAGTGCACTGGCCAGACACTCTAGTCTAGTTGCTCTTGTAGACCAGGCTGACCTCAAACTCACAGAGATCCACCTGCCTCTGCCTTCCGAGTACTAGGATTAAAGGCGTGTATCACTACCACCTGAACCATGTCCTCTTACTGAGGACAGTGATAGAAAGAGCTAGTCACCAAGGAACTCCATTCTGTTCTTCATGGGAAGCAATCTGGTGAGTTACCGTAATGGGAAATGTGGGAAGACGCGGCTCTGATTTGAATCCTGGCTCTTTTATCTCTGAAGGGTCTAACTTCGGCAATCCATGTGCTCGTGCTGGGTTCATTGATAACCTCTTCTCAAATATTGAGGTGATTGGGGCGGGAGAGACGGCTCCGTGGTGAAAAATACACGCTGCTCTTGCAGAGGACGCAATTTCAGTTCCTAGCACTCAAATTAGGCAGTTAAAAACTGCCTGTAGTTCCAGATACAACTTGAGTAGATCCAAACCTCTCAAGTACTAAAGTAGCTATCTTTCTAGGTGTTTGCCAATGGCAGACATGCAGACAGAGTTTCAGGCGTGCCCTTTCTGCTGGTGGTTTCTACCAGAGGATGTAAAAGTACAAACTTTCAACTTCTTAAAACTGACTGCCCAGGTCTGCTTTGTCAGCCTGTTTTGGAATATACCGGTATCAGTCCGGATCCTAAAAGAAGGTGGAAAGCCTCTCTTGAAGTGGTGCCAACAAAGTTTCATGTTTGCCACTTGACACAGACCAATTCACTGATCAGAACTGGATCTATTGGAGGACATTTAATGGCTATGTTTAAATTCCTTTTTTTTTTTTCTAGAAATTCTCACATGTAATTCAACAGCTATTTGCTTCCTCAATTTTAAGACAGAGTCTTACGGATAGAAAAGGCAGGGTGAAATTGCATGATATCTCACAGATATCTATGAATGGGGAAATTGTGCTCTCAGTTCCTTTATCCACACTTATCTTTCAGAAGGAATAAACTCGTGCAGTTAGGAGCTAGTGTGAAATTAACATTTTTCTCAAAGGCATCAAATGAGGAGCAGCCACATGATGCCTGCTCTCAAGTAGAACCTAAGTGATAAAAAAGAAAGAACATTTCATGAGTTGATATAACCTAAATAAAGTCACTTAACAAAATTCAGACATGCAGGGGTCCCTATAAGCATTATAACAGGGCGGGAAACACACCACAGAAGTGAGAATGAAAACTCAGTTCAGCCTGACTTAGTCTCTCTGGTTGAAACTTCCAGAGTCTGATGCCAGATGACTCATAGCCAACATATTTAAACACAATATAATTTGGAAAATGTTTCCTGATGTAATACAATATCTGGTTCTCAAACAGGCATAGGTACACTGAAGCTCAACTCAAAGTATATGTCATTTCCTCCAAGAATATGGGTTTTAGAGCTAGATCACCTATATTAGCTTTGGAGCATAAGCAAGGATCTGGTCTATCATCATACAGAGAGCATAGAGGTCATTTGGGTTATGAGCCATCTCTGGTCATGGTTGTAAGAGGTTGATACGGAGTGACCCTTCAGATAACTCTTATCACCAGGTTCTTACTAACCTCCAATTCCCAGCCTTCTAGATTTAAAAACAGGTTATACATCCTTTCCTGTGAAAGAACAATCCCGTGCACTTAACATTCCTGGATTCCTTGGAGATTTGCGGTTGGAAGAACCTTTGTGCTCCCAGCACAAAGTTATTGATAACCATAGGTAATATGTTAGAAAAATGAGAGCAACTGATTCATATCATATAACACCAGATTTTGACAATAACTTTTCTTCATATATATTGTGTGCAATATCATGTATTTTGACTATTTTGCAAAAGAGCTTACCTCACAGTAACTTCATATCTTGTTCACAAGTGAAAGTGGAATTGGTAATATCCATCACAGTGACCTCTTCCTCAGAATCTCTGGATGAGGGGATGGCATTGCAGAGTGGCTGGCATTACCTTGTGTCTTAGTTATGGTTTCCTCTGCTGTGAGGAGACACCATGACTGTTGCAACTCGTATAAAGGAAAACATTCAAAAGAGTGGCAGCTTACAGCCTTGGAGGTTTAGTTCATTGTCATTATGGCGGGAAGCACAGTAGTTACGAATATGGCGGTGTGCAGGCAGACATTGTGCTGGAGATGAGAGCCCTACATCTTAATTCAAAGACAACAGGAAGTGAACTGAGACACTGGGCGTGACTTGAGCATATATGAGACTTAAAAACCAGCCCTATAGTGACACACTTCCTCCAATAAGGCCATACCCATTGCAATAAAGCCTCACCCCCTAATAGTTCCAAACCCCTATGATCATATGGGAGTGAATTACATGCAAACCAGCACAGTTCGCATGTGACTTTGAGGAGATTATGACATGCTTGTATTTTTACATCAAGCCTAACCAGTTCTCTGTATCTGCATTTGCCCTTCGTTCTGTTTTTGCCACCAAATCCAAAGATGCATGGTTAGAATATAAGCCAGATCACACAATCTGCAGCTCAGCCCTTTCTAATTACCTCACACCTCTCCTCTAGCCAAAGCCTACGTTAGCTTTCTCAGTGCGTTGCTGTGCCCTGCATGAGCTCATATCCTCCGGGTTTCTTCTCTGCACTCGTTCTGTCCTTGTGATTGTTTACTCTACTGCCTTGGCTTCTACAGCATTTCTCACACATGTCAAAAACTCTCCCAGCTTAGAGTTTTATGTCCTCTGTGCCTGGGCCTAGACCGCCACTCCTTAGCTGTCTCTGTGATCCTCTTCTTAGTGTCCTTATTGTCTTTATGTAAATCTTTCTATCTTTCTGCAACGGTTCCCAACCGCCCCATTTAAAATGACAGCTTTTCCATTTAATATACATTGTTTTATTTCACGATGGATTTCCCCTTCTTATCTCATCTCACGATTGAGCAAACTCTGTTATTATTTGTATCATCTAAGACTTGTCTCATCATGTAGAATATAAGATTTATAAGGCTAAGATTTATTTTCAAATTACATGCATTCAGTCATTAATAATTAACAGCTCCAGTTAATACTTAGCACATTGTAGGCCTTCAGTATACACATTTAATGAATAAATGAGGACAATCAATTGAACACAGTATGAGCGGGCAAGACTCATTTCTTCACTTATGAGAGGGGATAAACCCTTCTTGCATATGCTTATCATAACTAAGCTAATTAATTCATTGCAGATTTCTTCTCCGTTACATTGAGGCACATGCATTATTATTTTCTATCGCCCCTATTTTGAAGTTTGAGTTGAAAATGATTCCTATGCTCCTGTATTAGCTGCTTTACCTGCTGACTCCTATCTGTAACGATGACATTCTAATCCCAAGTCTTTGGTATCAACGGTTCCATGTTGAAAATCAGCTGCGCAAATTTGCCATGTCTGATTTGATTTGTGACGCTTAGTAAGCATTAGTTTCTCTCGTTAGCTTTATGTACACAAACTGTCTCAGTCAGTAGCCTCCTTCTAGAGATTCTTTTCTTATCCTGGTCAAATTTACAATAATATGACTCATTATCTCTAAAGAGAAACTGAATGCTGGTTTAAATACATATAAAGCCTAGGTACCTAATTTCTCCTTCTAGAAATGCAGACGGTGTGGATACCAAAGTTGTCTACCCCCAGGTATGCATTATTGTCATAGAAAGTATAGACCCAGCTAGAACACAAATGATCTTACTGTGTTCAACTCTAGGTTGCTTATATCCCTCACTGACAGTGAACAAAGTCAGAGCCTGCCCTTGGGCTGCTTTGGTGCCATTCTGCTTCCATAGAGATCTTTTGGTGGCCACTTGCATGCTTCTGTTTATTTATCTAAGAGCTCCTCTTGTAGGGCCAGAGCAAAGAAAGCGAAATAGGGAGGCCAGATGTGTTAAGGGAGGCAAGTCCTTGGAAAGCCCTGGATTGAGTTTCAGGCAGCAATTACAGAATGCTAAGTAGAATGCAGGGCACTCTTAGTTCCCTTCCCAGACCATAGAGACCCCAAGGAAATAAATACTATAACAAATAAAGGTGCCCTCCCAGGACTCGGGGTGTATTCACACATTTTCAGATAAGTTTTCATTCAAAACTCCAAACTTGAATTTGATGGGATATATATGGGATGCACATGACCTATATACTACTGAATGCTGAAGGCAAAACAGCTTATAAGTAAAATCCTGGTTTCTGAGGCTTGAACATAACCCACTCTCTGATCAGCATGGGGCCTCTTTCCTTTAGGCACAATGCAGAAATAGAATAACAGAGGTTTTGTAATTGTATCATATGTTGTAATGGGGTTAAAAGCACAGATAGAACAGATAAAAAGAAACCCTCTGGGAGAGGAATCTTCAAGGCATTATTACTATGTAGAGAGGCAATTATCTGTATGATATTATACTATATTAGGAAATAGGGAATTGCGAAAGAATAATAAATCTCCATGAATGCCGTGGAATGAAAGCTGTTATTAAAACTATACCAATAAGGAATTGGCTTTATCTTGGGGTGTCTATCTGGTATGCGACTATCCTGACATGAAGCACTGCATATAATTATTTGAGCTAATGAGAATGTTCATCTTTTTAGTTGTTTCAACTGGTAAAACCGAAATCACAGGAACAAGTGACTTGGTGGAAAAATATATAGTTACTATACTTGAAAACTAAAGATCAGCTTCTATTGATTTTCTTCACTAGAACCTTCACCTGTACTGACTAGCATGCATAGTGCTGGAATGTACTCTGCATGCTTCTAGAGGAGAAAAGCAATCATTAATATCACCCATCTACTAGTCTTAAGTTCTTGATCTGCACAGATACAAGCCAGACAGGGTCCCAGCACTGATAGGGAGAAGTGGCATGGGATCCTTCACCTACCTAACCAGGAAGCTATTATCAATTGGTACTCACTGGCAATGGGAAAATTCATTTTCTCCAATGAGATGTCACTGGTAAGATCAACTACACTCCTTGATGAATCCCATGTCCTAGAGGAGTAATTGGTCAATACAAAATTAACTTCATGGTTGTTTTGTGAGCTTTTTTTTTTTGACTTACTGATCTTTTATTTGCTTTAATTTTTATATTTTTGTGTGTGCGCGCTTTAGAAAGAGAGAAAAAAATCAAGTTGGAGAATTAGGAAGAATTTAGGAGAGGTTGGGAGAGAGGAAAAAAACATGGAAAATACTGTCTGAAAGAAATCTCTTTTAAAAATAGAGAAGTAAATAGCTAAACATTTAGAATGGAAGAAACAGTGTAAAGCTCTAGAAGGTGAGATAATTGTTCCAGCAAAAGTTCCCTCATATTAGAATATTTTGTGAGCCAATGTTGAATATAAAATATTTCTTTTAAAAAGAAATTTCCTTGGATATTTCCATTGTATGTATTTGGCACAGTTTCATTGCCGTTCATCTGTCAATGGAGTGCTATGCTTATTGGCCTTGTGAACAGTTTGGCAATAAACATGGATCTGCAAGTGCCTCTCTGGTTGCACATAGCAACCTTTGCTATACGCTCAATGGCAGTATAGGTTAGGTCACTAGGTAGTCTATTTTTAAATCTGTAGGAACCTATATTCTGATGTCCTTTGGGTTTACACTAGTTTACATTCTTAGCAACAGTGGATGAGGGTTCCGTTCTCCCACAGCCTCACGAATCTTTCTTGTCATTTGTTTTCTTGTGTATAACCGTTCTAATTGAAATGAGATGGAATCTGAAAGAACACAGACATTTTAAAAGTGATTTAAGCAATAAAAAGAGATATCTATCAGTAAACAATTCAAAGGGTCAGGGTTTCAAGAAAGATGATTCCTGCTCTTAATATTTAGTGTGGTGAAGATATATTGGAAGAAGGTCTGGATCCCAGAGAGCTTTGGAGTCCTTCATCTGAAATCCCATTTTATCTTCTTCCTTCCTTCCTTTCTTTTGCCTTCCTTCCTTTCTTCTTCTTCTCCCTTCCTTCCTTCCTTCCTTCCTTCCTTCCTTTTTTCCTTCCTTCCTTTTTTCCTTCCTTTCTTTTTTACTTCCTTCCTTCCTTCCTTCCTTTCTTCCTTCCTTCCTTCCCTCCTTTTGTTTCTGTTTGGTTGTTTGTTTGTATATTTTGCTTCATTTCTTTTAGACAGTCTCAATGCTGTAGCCCAGGCTAGCTTTGAACTTACTCCTGCTTCAGTCTCTTAATTGCTGGTATCAAAGTCACAATTGCCACCCTAGGGTACTGCTTTCTTTAAACATAATCGGTGAGATAATCTACACAATGCTCCTGTGTATAAGTACTGTCATCCGTTCTGTCATTCTATTATCTTAGAGAAAAAGCCTAAAGCTCAGAAAACTGAAGTATGTGTCCAGAAAGCATTACATAGGCCACTGCAGAAGGAAGATCGCTCATAAAAGGACTTTGGAGCCATGATATCCAATCACCAAACAGCTTGCATACATATGATTGCTACATTTGGCACTTTAAGATGGGAAATAAAAAACTCCGGAGACAAGACAGGATGGAGGCCAGAAAACAACAGCTTACAGATGAAGGCTCCAATTCAAAGAACTAGACTGTAGGGGCTTACGCTGTTGGAGAAGTTATTGACATATGGAATAATATACCTTCGGTATAAAAAGAGGGAGGTTTGTAGTGACAAGATGTTAAATGTATATGTCATTTTTGTATATTTATCCTCTATCCCAATGCTATATGTGCCCTAACATATATAATTCACGGTGTAGACTGGTAGATAATGTTACATCTTTGAGGAGCAGGAGGGGAGGAGAAAGAAGAGAATGACAAGTAGTCACTTCATATGTGAGCTTCACATATTTTCTTCCCATCTTGCTTTCAGTTTATATTACTATAGCAAATTCAGTTCCCAAACAAGGGTAGAGTGGAAAATAAAGAAGTGAGGGCTTCCAAGGTGGCTCAGCAGGTAAAGGTGCCTGGCCTGCCATCAGACTTGATCTGAGTTTAATCTAAGCAACACACATGATGGAAGGAGAGAATCCAGTCCTGCATGTTGTCTTTTACCCTCAACATGTCTGTGAAGCATGCACACATGCGCGCGCGCACACACACACACACACACACACACACACACACAGTACTAACAAAGTGGGAAAATGTAAAGTGAGGTGGAAAACGACGTAGATAGCTCTTTCCATTGATTTGCAACCCTCGTCTGTTTTGTAGATTATTCTACCAATTTTCATTAGGACAGATGAAGGAAGGTATAGAGAGTGTGTATGTAGCTGTATTTGTAGGTAGATAGCATACCGTCACTTTGCTTTGAAGGAATGTGTTAGACAATTCTTGGCAATATGAATAATGTATTGAAATGGAGATTCTGCAGTGCTTTACATAAACCTCCCCCCACCCTCTCTTCTTAACGCATGGCCTTTCCCATTCTGGGATCTGGCTTCTGTTTCTCAGATACTTTTGCTCAAGGCCCATTTTCTTATTTCTTTGTGTAGCTTACCTATTATGACATTGAATCCATGTCTCAGAACATGAGGGTTTTTTTTTCTTGAATTTAGACACATACTCACACAAGAAAAGACGCTTAATTTTAAGTAGACGGAAAACTCCTGGCTGTAGAAACGCTCCACAAATCAAAGGGATCCAACTGGTGTAGGTAATCTGTGTCTTCTTCCATTATTTTTCTTGTCATTTATTCCAGTGCTCTCCAGCTTTGTAAGTCTGTTTAATGAATGCATCCAAACTATAGGCATTGTTCACTTCCTCGCATTCCTTCGCTCTAAATCCAAGACTTAAGCTTCGTTAGTCGTCTTATAAGATTGAAAGATTATTGTCTATCATGACCCCTGGATGTGTGTGCTAGGGGTTCACATATGTAGATCCAGTTTGTCCTATTTCCCACAAGGCTGAAGAAGAAATGGACACTTCAGATAACGAGACAGAGGCAGCATGAAAGAATACTGAATTGGTCACTATTAGATTAGAATTGCACTGACTCTGATTTTGGTTTAACACATTGCACATCAAGAGGACCTAATTTCTATAACATGTCAGAGTAAAAGAGCCAGACTGGTCCTTATTGTGCGTCAGATGCACTTAACTAGATACCGTGCTGTGAGCAGCTACCTTTCTTTGTTCATTCAATGCTCAAAGTACTTGCTCTTTCTAAGGTTGCAGGACACAGCGCTCCTTCTCTCTGACATCTTCCCACCTACTCCCACACATGACTCTTTAATTCTGCTAATTGTTAATCATCCATGAGTCAAGTGCTACTCTGCTTGTCTCCGGGGATATGTCTGAGTTTCAAGGTGAGACCTAAAACAAGCAAATGGCAGGCAAATTTCAAACTCATTTTTCTCTGATTCCTCGGTTTCTTACCATCATCGCTTCCCATTCTGACATTTGCATTCAAAAGTCTGAAGTAAAAAGACTGGCTATTGTGTATGGAAACTGTTCATCGGGTTGTGACAATTCCACTTCACAGAATTACACTCCTGTCATCTTTGTACTAACTTGACCTTCTGAAAGCTCAGCTGAGTCTTCTGGATGCTTGGTAGTCCTTCTCTTTGTCCCTTGGTGATTACAGCCAGCACTGGACTCCCCTTCTCTCTGCCCAAGGCCCTGCTATTAATCACTCACTGTCTGGTAACATATCCCGACACTGGAGCTGATTTAACTAATTCTTACATTTTAAAAATATGGTCACTCATTCTTCTCACATACATTCTCAAATGTAAATTATTTGAGGCTAATAAAGATGGTTTTCAAACAATGCTACATACTGCCCTTTGCATTCCCATCATAGTGTATAAGAGGCATGTTTCATAAAAATCCTATAAGACATGAAGAAAGAAATGGAGGGGAGATGTACTTCATTTATATACAGTTTCTCCTTTCTAAGGAATAAAATCCTGGTCTGGGATTGTGATTGCTTTCTTGGGTTTAGTTTTGTTACTTTGGCCATATCACAAAGTCAGTTAACATATATGTGTGTGTGTGTTTGTGTGTGTGTGTGTGTATATGTGTGTAGGTGTATGTGTGCATGTGTGTGCGTGTTTGTATGTGTGTGCATTTGCATTCATGTGTGTACATGGGTGTGTAGGTGTGTGTGTGTGTGTGTGTGTGTGTGTGTGTGTATGTCTGTGTAGTAGGTTTTAAAGTTAATCAAATGAAGAAAAAAATCATGAGTCTGAATTTTCATGACACATATCTGCACAGAAAATAAACAAATGAACTCATTGTCTGGATTCTTCCAAAATATCAGATTTGGAACTCTCTTTGGCTACACAGACTTGGTTCTCCTTTCCTTGTTTATTTACTTGCTTTATCCTTGTTGCTTCCAGGGCAGGACACAGACCAAATCTTGCAAACATGTGTGAGTTGAAGTGATTTTAAAACTGGAATCTTCTCTGGGCAGTCATTTCTCTGTGATCACTGCATAAGGAACAATAGTTTCCTTTGACCCACAGCTCAGGGCCAGTGAAGGAGGTACAATGGCGACCAGGAAGTTACAGACATGTGCTGGCTGGGGATGGTGGGCAATACCGGGTAACAATAATAGTCATTTTTCATCTTTCAGTCCTGGGATCTCGAAGGCCTTAGGGAACTTATCAAAATATACACGAAGCCCTATTCCGAAAAGAAAGTACTGCATCCTCCAGCGAAACAAAGCAGAGCCTGAGGAGCAATAATAAACGGTCCCCTTCCTTTGTCACCAACTTTACAAACTATCGGAGTGACACCAGGAACAAAGAAGTCAGAGGTTATGGGAAGGCAAAGCCAGAGAGGAAATGAGAGATAAAACAAAAATGGGCATCTCTTTAGAAATAGCTTCTGGGTGTGGGCAGAGGACAGTGTCTATAAATTCCATATTCCTTCACTCACCCTAGTTAGTTCCTCATTCTCTCTTCTCAGCAAGGCTCCTAGTGCTTTCCTTGTATTTCACTGAGAAAATAAAACAAGAGTATGGGAATTATCCTTTATTTCTGTTGGCCAAGCATGCTAAGCTTCTTGGACTTGTATCTGAATTATTTGACCGCCTTCCCATCAACCTCACCGGTGCTTTGGTCATTTAAGTTTTAGAAAATTGACTTCCAGGGTCCTTGTCAGTCATCACTGTCAGTGTCTCCCTGTACCTGTCTTAATTGCAACAACATACAAAAATTGTTTTATGGCTCCTTTGGAAACTGATATTGAAATGCTCCTTAGAGTCAAATTGCCTCCAGCTACCCTTCTGTGCATTTGAGAATAGAAACTCTTGTTTCCTCCTATGTCAGTTTCTTAGTTTGTCCCCTCAGGCTTCCTTCTCTTCTGATTGGGTTCTTGTAATCGTTTTCACAACCGCTCTCATTCCTCTTAACATTTCAAACCTAAATGTTCTACACAGATGCACCCTTTTTTCTATTTTTTCTCTTTTTCACAGAAACAGAGATATATAGATACAGATGTGTATATATATATATATATATATATATACATATTTAAATCTTTTACTTCACTAGATGGACAGTCTAGCTCTGTCTCTTTTTTGATTCATTCTCCTGTGCAGTTCCTAATAATCGAGTGTAGATTTTTTTTTTCCTCTTTGCTCTCTAGGGACCTGCCAGATAGCTCCCAAATAATCACAGAGACTTATTCTTTTATGAATGCCCACCCTTAGCTTGGCTTATTTCTAGTCAGCTTTTCTTTTGTTAACTTATCCCATCTACCTTTGCCTCTGGGCTTTTAGCTTTCTCTATTTTTGTATAACTTTTCTTTCCGTTTTATTCCATATTTGGCTGTGTGGCTGGGTGGCTGGGTGGCTGGGTCGCTGTGTGGCTGGGTGGCTGGGTGGCTGGGTCGCTGTGTGGCTGGGTGGCTGGGTGGCTGGGTAGCTGTGTGGCTGGCACCCAGCATCTTCTCTCCTCCTCTCTCACTCCTCCTCTCGTGCTCTTCTCCATCTATTTATTCTCTGCCTTTCAGCAAAACCTTTATTAGACCAGGAAGGTGTTTCAGACAGGCAAAGTAGACAGCTTCTTAAAGTTAAGCAAATGCAAAAGAAAAGAATGCAACACATCTTTGCATCATTAAACAAATGTTCCACAGCATAAACAAATATAACACATCTTCAACTAATATTCCACAACAATCCAGCCTTCCTGAGCCGATGCCAGGCATTCTATTTTTACTTATTCTCCACTGTTTCCTCATAAGGCATTCATATTAATCCATGGCAAATATCTGTTGAACTTTGCTTTCCTTTTTTTCTCTGTTTCCCTCCTGCAGAAAACCTATTGTTACATACAGTATCCAGATACTCTGTGTGTTTTCCATTTTTACGTGGCTTATTTTTAAAACTCTATTTCTTTTATTTTTAATTTTTT
>NC_022017.1:44584128-44600173 GCF_000317375.1 Microtus ochrogaster | reverse complement strand
TCTCTCTCTCTCTGTTCATCCTAGGAAAATGTCATTATCAGGACAGAACCTGCTAGTTTCCTCTTGCTATTTTTAGTTATACTTGATATTAGAATTGAACAAACATGAACCACAAGCTTAGAGAAGAAACTGTAAAACTTACCAAACAGATTAAAAATTCCAGTAAACCAGAATATTACATTTTACATGTTCCCAAGTTAGTGAAGAAATAAAGAGACTAGAAATTAGAGGCATTGGGATATCAACACAAACCTGTGTTAAATGTCTATTTAAATAGTCAAAACTCTGCAACATTATTGAATTGAGAAATTCTGTAAAATTTCTAGTTGGCTATCTTTACAAATATTCAAACAAAGCCTGGAACGTGAGTTCCCAGCAATATGTGAAGAGCACCCATTTTCCAGCTAAGTCTGATTAAGATTAGAAAGATGTAAGACTAACAAGATACACCCAGTGATAAGATCCTCAGAATCTGCACAAAATACATCAAAAAGAATTCATCCCTCATCACGATGCAACCAAAGTATTTATTTGACTTTCATTTGTGGTATTGACCTTGTATATCTACCACCTTTTTAATGGGAGTGTTCTGCTCTGGAGGAGTCTAAAGTACCAATATGTATTTCAGTCTAGTTGGGTTTGGGGATCCACAGCTAAACCTGAACTGCGTGCTGGTATTCAGTTGTCACAAGGTATTCCCTGCTTTCAGTTGTCACAAGGCAAATCAAAGGATGCTGCATTCTCATGAGTTTAACCCAAATCCAGTTGTGAAATGCAGCTGTTTAGAAGAGAGCCAGAGACTGAAATTTCCTCTCTCTGGGGATGTTAAATTCCACATTCATTCTGGTTTACTTTCATCTTAGCCTCCACTTTGTTTGTCAGGTGGCTTCTCTGTATCAGCCAGAGGGTGACAAGACAGGATTCTTATCATCTGTTGCGGGGATAAATGCTAACCAAAAATATATTTTAGCATTATAAGACTATACACTCAAAAATTTGAAATACTATGTGCTGGGAATTGTGTTTTAAATGCCTAATACAATAAAATGTACCATTTGAACTATAAACTCAAAGCACAAAGAGCTGGGAGGTGACAAGCTTTTCTTTCTCCTAAAAGAAATTTCTCAGAAGGAGGCAGTCTTGCAACTTCACCTGGAAATAGAAACAAGAGTTATTTTCTGTATCATCTGGAAATTATCCTATTAGCATTGGTTTCTGATAGGCGGTCAGCTCAGCATGGACAGCCTTCAACATCTCTCAGCTGTCACGTCCATCACAATTCTGAATTTCTAGCAACTCTGCTAGTTCATGGATTCAGAGGGCAGTTTGAGATGGCATTACAAGTTACGTATGTGCTTGAGAATGTTGTCGTTGCTTTACCCAGATGGATATCTCTGAATTCTGCTGGAGTACACTGTGAGCTTCCTTTTAATCTCTCTGTGTATATATTGGAAAGCAAATAATAATGGGTAGAAGAGAAGGTTATGCATATCACATGGCAGAACTTTTGTCCTCACGCAGGTACTGTATGTACTATATATTGTACTCAAAATACCATGCAAGGCATTGAACTCATGAGAAAGAATGAAATAGTCCTCCATCTCTAAGTGGAAGCCACTCTTTTTAATGTTTTCTCTCTCTCCCACAGTAAAAATATGATATATATGTGGCTATAGATGTGATTATATAAATTTATACATGTATATTGTATATGAAATTATATATATTTCTATACATACACTTTTATATTTATATGTATGATCCTATATTTTGTGTATATGTATTTTCTGGTAATAGTTCTTGTCATCTTGATGAATTCGCCTGTCAGTTGTTTCCAGCAATAGCTCTCGTGAGATGCTAACAAGCAGAGTTTACTGAATTAAAACAAACTACTTTACTTAGTGTCTCCCACTTCCCATCACTTCCTGTTTCTATTTTTCCTTTTCTGGTCACCAGACAAAGAGTTGGGAATGAAGTGTGCACATCCCATGTTTGATAGGTAGTGTAAACTGAACCCAACAAACCATAAGGAGGATCCTTCCAGGACAGAGAAGGGTAAGTCAGAAAGAAAACAGCTTCAAATGTCACATCACAACACAGGAAAGAGCATAAAGCAAAACATGTGAACAATAGCATCAGGGCCACTGAGAAAAACTTCTTAAAGAACAATGGAGACTTTTGACTTTCCTGACTCAATGTCCTAATAATTTATTGTGGCCTGCAAATGTCTACCTAACTGGTAGGAAACTCTCACTTTCATTGAAGTCGTTGAGCCTCTTAAAGCTTTTAAACATGCTCTGAATTGATTCTTCTGCATCATGAGCCTTTGCACAGACTGTTCTTTCCAGATAAAATGCCTTCTTCTTAGCCTCTTTACCTTTTGTATAACCTGTAACCCACTTAACCTTACTGAAGACTTCTGAATATCACCCTGTCTAGGTAATGCATTCTTTTATGAGCCCTCAAAAGAATTCCCAAGGTTTCCCGATAGCACTAAGAGCAACTCTGACTAAGTAATTGAGAATTTATTTGTATTCCTACTAAATATAAGTTCACAATGACTGAGTATGTCTTGTATACTGATGAATCTCCAGCAATTATGCAATGCTAAGTATATATTAGTGATGCCCCCCACAAACAAAATGAAAGAAAATGAATGAAAAACCAGAAATGTGTTACATCCCCAAATTAGTTGGTAGAAATTTTCAAGCAATTCTGATTTTTGTTAAGCAAAAGAGTTTCATTTGTGTTATGCATTATGTTTTGTTTGTTGTAAAGAAAGTAAGGCTCTGTGTCAGACAGAATACTGTAACAAAAGGCTTGAGATCATCTACAAAAGGAAAGCAAAAAGTTCCAGTCCATACTCAGGTGCATTTGTATCTGCAGCAAGACAGTAAATCAAGGTAGAAAGAGATGGAGAATGTGCACCTATACAGCTTGAAAGCAGACAGACAGAGGAGAGCCCAGAGTCCCAGCGATGCTTCCATATCATCCCCCAGGGACATAATTTCCCACCAAGCTTGATTTCCACCATCTTCTGATAGTGCTACAGACGAGGGACCAATGCTTACACGGGCCTTTAGGGAATGTTGGGATCCAAGCTCTAGCAAGCTCCGACTCTAAAACACTAATTTGGCTTTTCTTAAACCTATAGAGAAAGTAGGTAAAAGGAAGAAACATTTATGGATGGCTTGGTTGAAAACAGGAGCAGTGTGAGCTATGATACCATCATTCCTTGGGAATTCTGCTTGTCTCATCCAATCCATTGGGAAGAAGGAGCTCTCAGGTGCTGGAATGCTTCCCCAGCCAGCTTCTCTACAGAAAGGGGATAGTGCTGCCACAGACCCGGTGCTGGGCAGCATGCGAGCCTGAAGAGGAGAGCACTGCTTCAATATTGACAAGACTGTGAATGCTCAGAAAGTCCCCATCAGGCCCTCAGCTCCAGGTCCTCAAACAATTTTCATGACTGTAAGTCAAATTAGAGAAGAACAGGATTCTCCAGGCAGAACATCAGGCAGGCTTTGCACTTCACACCAACACTTAAGAAACATGTCACTTACCACAGGTTGATTTCCAAAGGCTTTCATGTACCATTTCCCCTGGAAAAATCTTAACATTAACATTTTAACATTAACTAATTCTGCTTCTCACTCTGTTGTGCAGTCTCCTTCTAGGCTAATTTTTCTCCCGCACCGTTAGAATCTAGATTGTGGGATTTGTGAAACTGCCCAGGTGCAATTCTGCCTTCCGTTTCAAAGCTCTCTGGGCTCCGACTTTAGAGTCATCTCTCAGGCTGCCTACTGCTTGCTCTCTGCTCCTCCCTGTATTTACAACTTCCTCTGTCCACTTCCTTCAGCTCTGTAATGTCATCCGCCTCTCTTGGTTACTGTGTGAGAGCTGAGACTTCATTTCCGGAGCAGAGAATGTGGTTTCCATTAGACGGCTCCGCTTTCCACCTGGTGTTCCCATACTGCCCTGAGGACGGCAGCCCCCTTTCATTACTCCCTTCCTCTCCTCACAGTTTGCCTTGTTAACGTCTAACGATCTCAGCTTCTTTTCCGTAATCGCTGACCACACTTCGTCCTCGGAACCATATTACGTTCTGAGTGACATTATTTATGTTTTCCTTTTAACCTCCCCCCACCCCCGTGACAAGCTCTAGACTGTCTCCTTTCCCAGAAAAGGTCAGAACGCAAAAGCTTTGCACCGCCTAAGTTAATTCTCTCTTCTTCCCTGTAGGATTCTACAGACTCACCAAGCCTACTCCAATAGAAGTCACAAAGATAGTTTTGCCAAGAATATCCACCAGATGGCTAGTTCAATATGGAATCAAATTTCTATTATGGCTTAGAGAGGAAAAGAAAGTGTTCACTCATCAGAAAACAAGGAATGAGGAGATGCGATTTCTGCTCATGAGCCTGAACTGCCAGGGGGTTCAGACTGGGGCAGCAGGCAGAAAGGAAACATGAAGAGAAGATCTGATGTAATTAATGCTCCCATGCTGGGCCACGGGAGCCGTGACTGCTTTGGTTGCAAGGCTTCCATTTACTCTGCTTTTATTTTGCTTTTTTCTGAGCTATTGTGGTAGCCAGCTTTCCTTTTGGTGATTACAAAATACCAGACTTAAGCAGCTTTAAAGGAAAAAAAGCTGTATTTGGGCTCACTGTCTCAGAGGGTGTAGTCCGTGTCTATTTTGTCTTCTGTTAGGCAAATGGTATGGCAGCAACATCATGGCAGGGAAAGCACAGCAGATTAAAGTGGGTGATCACTGTGGTTAAAGAAGGCAAGAGAGAGTGAGTTTCATGTCCAGGAGAAATGGAGAGGAAGGAATAGTTAGGAGGCTATATAGTCAGAAAGGAAACAGGAAGAAAAGACCTGATGTAACTAAAACTCCCAGGCTGGGCCACTGGTGCTGTGACTGCTTTGTTTGCAAGGGAAAAGAAACCTCAAATCAGGTTACAGTGTGTTTAACAGTGTGTGTAGGCTAAAGAAAAAAATGTGTATAAACAGTCAAAGAAAAACATATATACAATATAGCAAAATAACTTTAAATTGTATCAATATAAAAAAATCCACAATGTAAAATATTTGAGATTATTAGTTGTTTAAAAGTAGACTTAACAATCCACCCTTTATCTCTACATTTCTATGTTTTATCCCCCCCTTTTTCCTTCAGAAAGAAATCCTTGAATCTAACTCCCTTGTTTAGCTTTTCTCCTGATCATGACCAATAACAACTTGTAACCAAACCCCCTAAACAAAGACAACCATCTATAACTTATTGAATGACCAAAAGTCACCTACACCACCTCTTGGGAATATTGAAGTTGCATTTTCTAGATTTCTCTGAGATACGTGTACTGAATTTGGTAGAGAAAAATAAAAAAAAAAGCTGACAAGTTTTTGACAGAAGATTGAAAGGCTATAGGCCCCTAAGGAGATCAGAGACAGGCTCTCTGAGAAGTTGGGGTCTTTTTCAATAGGAAAGGCAGCAGTGAGGAAGATGAATGCCCAGAGGTAAACAGCTGGATGAGAGAACGCCAAACTTTTCTTTTCCCTTCTCATCCTGACAAGAGATTTCAGCCTTCCTCAATAAAGTTGTGGTAGTCAGGATGACTATTGCTGTAATAAAACTTTATGATGATACAGAAGTTGGGCAGGAAAGGAGTTATTCAACTTACACTTTTGCATAGTAGTCCATCACTGAAGGAAGTCGGGTCAGGAACTCAAAGAATGGCAGAAGGGCATGCAGCTGGAGGCAGAAGTTGATGCAGAGGCCCTGAGGGAGTGCAATCAAACTGGCTTGTACCTCGTGGATCGCTCAGCCTGCTTCCTTGTAGAACCGAGGACCACTACCCTAGGAATGGCATCACTCCCAATGGGCTTAACCTTCCCCTAGCAACCATTAGTTACAAAAATACAGATGGTTCTCATGGAGAAATTTTCTCAGTTGGGTTTACCTCCCTTCAGATGACTATAGATTGAGTCAAGTATCGAAGACAAGCTTTGACAAACCTCGTACCTTCCAGGGTAGAAGAGAGGTGATTAAAATCATTAAGCTAAAAAAAGAGGTATAAGAGAAATAAGAGGCAGAACCACAGAACAGCATTGGGAGGGACATTGGGAGGTCATTCGGTGAATACGGAATCTGCCTCGTTTATTTTCCACAGGCTGTTATACTTAGCTCCAAAAGGGGAAGAGGGGAGGCAATAGACTTCATGAACAATACATAGGGAGTACATTTTAATTCTCTGACCTTTGTACCTGGTTGAGTGGATCCATCTCTATACCCAAAAGACTAATTAACCAGACCCTAGGTCAGAATCTCTCCTTTGTAGAAGGACCTGTTGTCAACAGCTTTGAGAGAGCAAAAGAAAACCGAAACTCCAGTCAAGGTGAAACAGGCTTACAGTTCTGTGGGCCCTCACAGTCAAGCTGACATAAACCTGGCCTGCAAAAAGATCTCTCTCTCTCTCTCTCTCTCTCTCTCTCTCTCTCTCTCTCTCTCTCTTTCTCTCTCCATTTTGGTTTGCTGTCTTTCCTATACAGTCAATTAGTGTCTGTCCCTTAGAACTAACTATCTAATAATAGGATTCTTGTCATATTCTGAAGACTGGATATGACGGTTCACACCTACAATCCCAGTACTAAGGAGGCAGAGGAAGCAAGGCAAGATTTCTGAAAGTCTGAAGTCAACCTGGTCTATAGGATGAGTTCCAGGACAGGCCAGAAAGCGTCACTGTATGAGCCACTGCTAAAAGACACACACACACAGAGAGAGGGGGGGGGCTGAGAGAGAGAGAGAGCAGAAAATAATAAGGATAATAGGAAGTCTTACTCCTAATAATTCAGCTTGAGGGCAATGTCATAATATTAAACAGATAAAGAGACTCTTTCCATTTCCTATTAGTTTCTGAGGAGTTTCCTACATAGAATTCTAGAATTCCGCATTATCTTTTAACAAACTCTATTTTAAAAGGCCTATTTTCTTTGATTTGTTCTTCCCAGTTCTTGATCTATTTGTGGATTTCAACAAGTGGGCTCTAATTGGACCACCTTGAAATACAGATGGGGCTGTCACACATGGGTGACCAACTATTTTATTGGAAAAATGGGACATCCTACTCTCATTGGAATATATCCCTTCCCCCGTCTCTCCTTTTCTCTCCAGTGAAATAGGAATAAGGAAATATAAATCCAGGTTTGATGTTAGCAGCAAAACAAGCCATGTTATGATAATGATGTAGTCAACAGATTGGAGAACTACAAACAAAAAAGAGCATAGGGCGATTCAAGCCAAGAATGAGCAGTTACATGTTCTTTGATTATTTGAAGCAGTTATAAGTTCTGCTCCTTTCAACAAACAGATACCTTGACCTCTTTATCAAGGAGAATGATCAGCACCAGGAATAGTTAAGACACATGTGTATAAGTGAAAATAAAATCTCAAGATGTAACTAGATGACAGAGAATTGGGTCATTTGGAATCAGTACATTTTGCACTATGGATGTAACTTGTGATACCCAAAACATTAATACTGGTGTGGTCCAAAAATTACTACAGTTGAGAGATGAGATAGGTACAGTTCCTAGAAATTACAGGCTGTACTTTGGCTTCCCAGAAAAGGTACAGAATGAGCCATCTCGCAAACAGTGTGTGAGTACTTCTAAGTGAGGATGCTATGAGCTCACATCAGTACTTTAAGTCAAGCCAAACTTACCTCATTTCCTTTCATGAGAAGGTTAACAAGTGTGCAGAGTAGATGAATTTAATTAGCCACATATCTGAGTTTCTTTTGGCAAAGATTCAGATGATTTCTTGGCAGCCAGGACAGAGAAGCATGCAATGGATGATAGCAGAGTTGAACTCACAGCTGTTTTAAAACATGTGCATAATGAGCATTTATTATTGGATAAATTCACCTTAAAGTGAGGGCTCACAGTTCGTGAAACTTTCTTTTGCATCAACATGAATATGAAGGGCCAGCCACTTAGCTCAATGGGTAAAAGACACACATGTTGTTTGTTTCTTCTGATACTCATTCTTCAAATTGTCTTCTGAACTTTCAATTGCATCATGCAATATCTATGCCCCCTGACATAAATAAATTATTTTAACCACAAAGAATGAGATATAGAGATACACTTTGGAAGTTTGAAAATGGCTTCAACTTGGTTAAGAAAGACAGCTACTAATTCAAATGCATTAATTGCCAACCTTATGAGACTCTATAAACACTGGTGATTATCTTCTTATAATAATAAAGTATTTATTATAAATTAATTTTTAAAACCTCACACAATAGGAAAAAATCAACTCTAAGAAAGGAAAAAATAAGATCAAATGTCAAAATGTGTTCTGTATATTTATATCCACTGTTCTCAAAAAGTATGCACACATGAGGTGATGTATCTAAATAAGAGCTAATAAAAACTTTGGGGACCCTAGTGCATGAAGTGGTTTCTGGAGCCCATTCCCTATGATGAAATGTCTTGCTCAGACTTGATACACAGTGGAGAGGGACTTGGTCCTGGTGAAGAAATGTCCCAGGCTTTATTGACTCCCCATGAGAGGATTCATCCTTTCTGAGGAGTGAATGGTAAATGTGTTGGGAAGGGGTGGTTGAGGGGGTCAGAACAAGGGAAGGAAGGGGGAACTGTGGTTGGTGTGTAAAATGAACAAAACATTTTTTAAAAATCTACACAATTTCAAGAATTTAGTTTTATTTTTTACAAAGATTATGCCCTTAAATCAAAGCGTCCTTCCAGAAAGTGATACTCATTACATTCTGACACAGAGAGCTCCGTTCCTGGCACTGCACTTAGTACGACAGTGAGAGATAAGGTTGAGCTTAGCATCTACACTGATGGAAGCATTGGCTTTGCCTTTAATTTTCAACCCCCGAAACTGGGGTTTAGAAAAGTTGTGCAGCTTCCTGAATTGCAAACATTGGGAAAGCATTTAGGAGGGAATTTCAACTCTGTATGTCTTGCCTTAGTGTGTTTCTTTAAGTCCCATGCTATAGTACCTGCCCACTGTAAGCTGTAATGGGTCCAGGGAAAGATGGGAACTAATTTCGGTTTTGGATAGAATTATATTTTATGTTTTTCCTTGATTTGGTAATTTAAATGAGCTCAAATTTAAAAATAAAGTAGTAGTTCCTATATAGCTACATATTTATTAAATCAATATTTTGTGGTTTTCTTTGGAAATTTCAAATGCATAAAGTCCTTTCCAGGACTTCTTACTGCCTTAGCATTGGTACATCCACATAGGAAGACTCCTGTACTTGATGACTTTGATTGGAGATGATCAATAATAAATCACATCCTTCCAACATAATCTGGTACTTAAACTCAACATTGATTTGTTGTTTCAATCCTTTCTCTCTCTCTTAAATGGAATTGGATTCCTTGAGGAAAGTATCAAAGTGTCATAAATTTTACAACTCTTCCCCATTGGCACTTTCACACAGCGGGTCCTGAACAAATGTTTCTTAGTCATCTCTCAGTAAATGGAACATTCCCAAAGGGACTGAAACCCAGGATTTAGTGGTGAGTCATCAAGGAGCCATGGTGTTCAGTGATGGATTGTCGGGGGACATCATGCTGTGGAATGGGAAGACAAGTGTCCTAGCTAGAAGGGCGGCTTACACAGCACTCAGAACATGGTTATTAAACTGTTCTCAACTCCTTCGATGTGCGTTCCTGCACATATGGGGATCATTAAACTTCTAGTACAGGGTAGAGGAAGAAGCATTCAGCCACTGGGCCTGGGAGATCAAAACAATGTCACATGATTCAGTGCAATGTCCAGTAACAGAATTTATCAGGTATGCTTATGGTAAAAGCAGCTTACAAGTCAGTGTTTTTATTTTTCTGTGAGTAGTTATTACAGTGCCACACAGTGTGTAGGTGTTTTGTGCACACAGAACTTCAGAAATCTCAGGGATACAAAAATAAAATACCTGTAGGATAAAACAAAGCAAAGGGGGTACTAAGCTGAATGTGGAATTAAATCATATTTGGATGGTTGCTTTGGGCATCTGAAAAGTGTTTATTTCTGCTGTTAGAATATCAAGTCCCATGTGTAGGAAGTCCATGTAAAAATATACCTCCACATCTTAATGTGTATTAGAGAAGACACCCTATGTGAATGCATACTAAAGAGAACATAGAGCAACACATGAGTCAATGATGTTTTGTTGGTAACACTGGACCCAAAGAACAATAAACCAAGTGGTCACTGAAATAAGAGACATGGTGGGGAGTGAACAACAGTTCCAGCCACACTCAAGTCATCCATAAAACTACTTCTGCCTTAACTCTCATTTTGCAGACTATAAGGTAAAACCACTGTTGACAGCTGCAAAAGACACACAAATCTTTCAGCCATCTTAGGCTTGGGCTTTTCGACCACTCTCCTTCTCATCAACTTTCATTTCTTGTCACAGTGGAAAGAATCTTCAAGCTAACAGAAGATAGAGGCAATGTGAGAAAGCAGATCTCAGAAATGGATAGAGAGTTGCAAGACTTTTCAGGACATTTTCAAAGATTTTCTTAACATGAAAATATAGCCAACTCAGCTGTCTTCCCCAGGGTGTTTATGGGGGAGATACAATAGGACTGTTACTGATTATGTATCATCCATATGAAATACTTTCTCATATTTACTCTCTTGCTCATTCATGTATTCAGCAAACAACTGGTCTCTGCCATGAGATCAAAGTCATAAACATTGCTGATTTAAACACTACAGTTTTTCAGGGCTTGAATAAATTCCAAGTCATTCTCATGACTATTGACTAGTATACATTTATTGCATGGTTGTTGAATAAATAGACTATTTTATAAAATGTACCTATGATGGGCTAGCAATTTAATAAATTTGTTCTGTTGACAATGCTGTGAGTTCACATATATGACGTGTGATAATTTTTAATGCCATAGTGCTATAATTTATATTAATTTATGTTTTAGTTCATTATAAATTTTATTCTCACTGCTTTTACACTTCTCATTTTGTGACAGATATAAGCATAAGAAACAGAAGGAATTTACAAAGCAGTTCTTGAAAGAGGCACAGTGTGGAGGGGTGTGGGATCACTGTCAAGAGGGTATTTGTTTCTAAGCTTCTATTTCATCGAGTCCCATTGTGAATTGTCTCTCTGCTCTGTGGTTAGATCAAGGGTTAGATCTTTTTCCAGTGGTGGAATTTTAAGTGATATTAAAGTTTGATTAACAGTTTAACAAAGGCAATGTGTTCTTAGAGAAAAGTCAGGAAGGCCTAGTTTAGATTCTAGTACCTCTGCCATCTGTGTGATATGGGAGGCAGTTACTGAACTCTGTATACCTATAGTATACAGAGAAAGAACTTGGATTCAGGCTGAGTTGATAGTTCCAATTTGGCAACCCTCTAAGTTGGGATAATTTATTTAACATCCATTTAGTTTTTTATGAGAATTTAATAAAAGAATACTTAAAACTGTCATAAATGGACATCTGCAGTGTCCTCCACAGACTCATTTATGGAATGCTCAATAAAATATAGCATGTGGTGCTACTTTGCTGGTAACTTTACAAGGTGGGACTTGGTTGGGGTAGGCTTTAAAGGTGTTTGTTTGTTTGTTTGTTTCATTCTGTTCTTGTTCTCTCAGCTACAGTTGAGTTGCCTCTTTCTGCTTCTGTTGTAGTGCCTTCTCAACCACATTGGACTGCGGCCCTCTGAATTGATAAACCAAAGTAAATCTATTCTTTCCGTAGTACATCTGTCATGCATTTTTCTTCCAGTGACAAGAAAAGTAACTAACAGAATAGATTCAGTGTATAGTTTAAACACTGCTTTTACTTTTTCACAGTACTAATGAACGGAACCAACACTTCGTGCTTGTGAAGACAACGTAAATTTTCAGTTGAGCTATTGTTGGTGGAAGATAGAAAATAATCCCACACTAGTTTAGAATTACGTATAGTAAAGGGTTATTTATTAAGAGGAGACTTACAGATCATTGACCTAGATCACTGTCCTCTGCACAAATGGAGAAGAGGAACAGAGTCTAGCATCCGGAAATAAGATCCGGAAGCAAGAGCAGGCATGCAGGCTTTACAGCTCTATTCATAGTATAAGAGACCATGTCCAAGTAGGTTGGTATCTCAAAGGCTATTGGCTGGAGGAGAGAAAGTGCTCCCACAACAAGCTACATCTTCGGCCAAGAAGTTTGGTACAAAGGTTAAATAAATGAGACTCAATGCAATAAGAGTTCCTATGGTTATTGTAATAGTTTATCCTCATATATGTGGTTAACATAATACTACATTCATTGCCAGTTTTTTGTGGTTTTTATGGAAGAAGATGGGTGTGTGGATTAACATCCAGGTCTTTGACTTGGTTCCATTGGTCCTCCTGTCTGTATTTATGCCAATATTAAGCTGTTTTTAGTATTGTAGCTTTGTAAAAGAGTTTGAAGTCAAGGATTGTGATGCCTCCAGAAGTTCTTTTATTCTACTGGATTGTTTGGCTCTCCTTGTTTTTTTTTTTCTTTTCCATATAAAGTTGAGTACCATTTTTACAAGGTCCGTGAAGAATTTGTCTGGAATTTTGATGGACATTGCATTGAATCTGCTTTTGGTAAGATTGCTATTTTTACTATGTTAATTCTACCTACCCAAGAGCATAGGAGATCTTTCCAATTTCTGGTGTGTTATTTAATTTTTTCCTTCAATGATTTAAAGTTCTTGTCATACAAGTCTTCCATTGGTTTGGTTAAATTTACTCCAAGATATTTTATGCTATTGCTGCTATTGTGAAGGTTGATGTTTCTCTTATTTTTTTCTTAGCCATTTATCATCTGTATAAAGGAGAGCTATGGATTTTTTTGAGTTAATGTTGTATCCTACTACATTACTGAAAGTGTTTATGAGTTGTAGAAGTTTGTTGTTAGAATTTTTGCAGTCATTTATGTAAGCTGTCATATCGACAAATAGTGAGCGTTTGACTTTTTCTTTTCCAATTTGTATCCCTTTTGTTGTCTTATTGCTCTAGCTAGAACTTCAAAAACTATATTGAATAGATATGGAGAGAATGGACAACCTTGTCTTGTTCGTGATTTCAGTGTGATCACTGTGTGTTCCTCTCCATTTGGTTTGATGTTGGCTGCTGGCTTGCTGCATATTGCCTTTATTATGTTTAAGTATGCTTCTTATATCCCTGATCTCTCCAAGACCTTTATCATAAAGGGATATTGTATTTTGTTGAAATCTTTTTCGCCATCTAATGAGAGGATCATGTAGTTTTTATTTTTCAGTTTGTTTATATAGGTTATGTTGACAGATTTTTTTGTATGTTGAACCATCTCTGCATCTCTAGGATGAAGCTGATTTGATCATGGTGGATGATGGTTCTGATGTGCTCTTGGATTCTATTTGCAAGTATTTTATTTTTTTGCATCAATATTCATGAGTGAGATTGGTCTGTAAGTCTCTTACTTAAGTAATGTATTTATATGGTTTGTGTATCAGGGTAATTGTAGCCTCATAAAAAGAGTTTAGTAATTTTCCTTCTTTTTCTATTGTGCGGAACAATTTGAAGAGTATTGATAGTAGTTCATCTTGGAAATGTAGGATTTTGAGCTGAAATCATCTGGTCCTGGGCTTTTTTTGGTTGGGAGGCTTTTGATGACTGTTTCTACTTCTTTAGAAGTTATAGGTCTACTTAATTTACTTATCTGCTCTTGATTTAATTTTGGTAAGTGGTAATTATCCAGAAAGTTGTCCATTTCCTTTAAGTATTCCAATTTTGTGAAGTACAGGGTTTTGAAATATGACCTGATGATTTTCTAGATTTCCTTCACGTCTGTTGTTATGTCCTCCTTTTCATTTCTGATTTTTGTTAATTTTGGATATTCTTTCTCTCTCTCTCTCTGCTTTTTGGTTAGTATGGATAAAGATTTGTCTATTTTGTTTATTTTCTCAAAGGACAAAATCTTTGTCTCATTGATTTGTTGTATTGTTTTCTTGTTTCTAGTTTGTTGACTTCAGCTCTCAATTTGATTATTTCCGGCCATCTGATTCTCTTGGGTTTGTTTGCTTCTTTTTGTTCTAAAGTTTTTCAAATGTTTTGTCAGTTCATTAGTGTGGGACTTTTTAAGCTTCTTTATGTAAGCATTTAGTGATATGAACTTTGAGAATGCTTTTGATTAAACCTACTGATAGAAGTAGGATCAGTGTCTCAAATGTGGTATTCATTTTGTGTGGACACTCTTGCAGAGAATCCATCTTCTCACCAAAGCTGTCTTTAAATACATGGTCACAAAAACAAGGACGTCTTTTAAGTATTTGGATATGGAATTAGACATTTTATAAATATGTCCTAGAGATTCACTTTAGCATTATGCTTCTTTCATTTTGCCCCACAAGCAATTTCAGATGGGCTTCACATGAGCATAGTGAAGACATACCTATCAGTGATGAGCTCAGAATATAGGTGCATTCAAATCAAAGCACCTACAGAACATCTGGTAGCATTATGCTTCTGCTTTCAATTCTTAAGACTGAAGACTATGGGAAGAGAAAAGGAAACAGTGATGCTGACAGTTGACACTTTTTTCATACTGGGTCTGTGGAGACAGGAATAGCTTTTTTAAGAAAAAATCTGTGGGAAACCATTTTTCTATATAAAACATTATCTCCTTGACAACAGATCCTTTAACCTGCATTATCTCAAACACAACTGAACAGTGTTGCTTCCTATCCTGAAACAGTGAATATCAACAGATTCACTGGTTTTATGCACCAATGTAAAGATAACAATTTATCATTATTAGTGATTAAAAATGTGTGTTATGAATACAGATTTATGGGTTCAAATATAGTTTCATGCTTTCTTTGTACAGAATGTTGAGTAAGAGCTGACTCTCTGTTCCACGTTTTCCTAATTGGTAAAATTGGGATGAAGTTGATTTGACATCATGGGAGTATTAAGTACTATAATAAACTCCCCCAAAATAGCTTAGTTGCTGACATACAAATCTGCCACAAATGCTGGATGGTTTTGCCACTCTGATATTATGTCTAGGAAAAGAAAGGTTTGGAAAATTAAGTATCTTGCTCAAGAACATAGAGATAATAACTGGCAATCTTTGACCTTACACTTTGTTTTCCTGTGAGTCATGCTCTTACGTTTTGAGTTCATAGTGTGCCTAATGCTTTCTGATTACTACCTTGAGAAAGGAGTAAAATATATCCCTGATCTGAAGGCATGTTCCTGGTTTCTTGACGTAAAACGTATCTCTTGCCATAGGAAACTACAAGAAAAAAAATAGACTTATACATTCTATACTTACTATTTTTATTCAAGAAGACCAGAAAGTACTTGCTGGTATACTCTAAAGATTTTGAAATATTTGTCTTCATTTTTTTGTAGTATGCTTTTTGTGGAATGATTAAAAATTACCTCTAATTGAGCAAAAGTCTTATTTTGGGTGAACTAGTAAACATAAAACTATCTCTTTACTGATAACTGAAGGCTCTTTGGTTGGATGAAAAGAACATATCTGACAGAGAGGCTCTTTCAGGGATAGATAGATATGGAGACCAGAAAGAAAAAGCAAACTTTAGAATTTGTGTTTCTATAAACCTTTTCCACTTTCTCTAGTATTCCACTGGTATCTGCTGCCAAAATGGTCCACTCCAAGGTTTGAAAACTATCCACAAGATGTTTCAGGAACTGGACTGACCTACCCTTCCCCTCATCTATCTACCACATCTCTTCTTGTATGTATGATACTCTGGTCTCACTCATGTGCTGTCATCTAACATATGTCTCTGACAGGTAGATCTTTGGTGTCAATACTTTGATGGATTGAAATCTAATTAATCTTGACATCTTAGTGGAGGCTTCATCACCTCACCAGGACTTTGCTATTAGCAAAGTCAGAATCCTGTTCTCACCCACAGGGCATCTTTAGAGTCACCCTTGTTTTAATTTTCCTCTTGTTTCTTGATTTGGGCTTTTAAAGAGTGATTTCTGTTTCCCCAAGTTCCCCCC
>NC_022017.1:44581820-44582958 GCF_000317375.1 Microtus ochrogaster | reverse complement strand
TATCTCTGGGGCAGTAAACCGAGGAATTTTCCACAGATATTCAAGTTTTGACAGCCTACTAATAGTTTTCCCTTGCATGCATTTCCCCTCCTACACAGACATTTCCATTGACCTATGAAGATAAGAGTTATCAGATATCTTTTCCCATTCAAAATGTCTTTCTTTTCAATTTAGTGTTAGCAGAATTCCTCAAATACATGACTTACAAAGACATTATCTTTTAAATTAGTGAAATATTCTATTATATTGATGATAATTGAATGTATCATATGTAAATCTTTTAGGGCCTCATAATCAAGCTTACTGTTTCTTTTTTATTATTTGTAAATTTTGTACTTGTATGTAATCATTTTTGATTATTTCAGCTCCCTTTCCCCTTTCAATTCTTCACTTTCCTCCAAAAAGGCTCCCTCCAAAGTTCATGTGCTTTTATTTATTTTTATTTATTAAAAATGTCATATATGTGTAAGTGTAAAATGTTAAATGTAAACTGATCATACACACCTCCATTCTTGTCCTTCTAATTCCTCAGAGATCTGTTTTCCATTTTGTCTGCCCCCCAATATCTTCTTCCTTTGTAACTTTAGCTCAATTGGTGATTTTCATATGTTCATGGACAAGGGCTGTCTACTGGAACTTGGGCAATTCACCAAGGGCAACATCCATGAAGAAAACTGATTCTCCCTCACCACAGCAATTAACACCTGCCAGTAAAGCTTCAGCTAAGGGTAGGTCCTCAGAAAGACACCCCCAGTCTGTATTGGAGTTTTGACTGGCTTGATTATATGTGACTCTTGAGTAGTTAACCACAGCAACTAGACATTTCTGACTACAACAGCCCTCTCATGTCCCAAAGACACTGTATTGCAGGAGTCCTTCCCAAGTGATGTCTCTTACTATATTTCTGCACCATTTTTGTGATGTGCTTTTTGGAGATGGGGATTGTTTATTTTAAATAGGCGTTCTCTTGGGAGATCAATGTGGTGTTTTGACAAATGTTTTGGACATAGTAAGTGTGAAATTTATAGGGCTAGATTTGTGAAATACTTTAATTTTTATCATTTTAAGCCAAGTAACAAATTACTATGAGCATTATGTTTTGTTTCTCTCCCTCTTCATTCTTCACACGTTTCCTCCT
>NC_022017.1:44579584-44581293 GCF_000317375.1 Microtus ochrogaster | reverse complement strand
TACTCTAATGTAATTCCTAATTCTAATGCTTCATTTTACATGTAAAAGAGATTTGTGTAGCTGACAATTTATTCATTTCCTGCTCCTTGCTGAAGGACAAGCTCCATTCTAGTCCACATTTTGGTATTAGTTCTGCAAAGGATCACTTCCTATGGTTTAGGAGTTATAAATTAGCAATATGGCAATATTTTAAATTAATAAAGCATTAGTCTAAAATAAAAGAAAAAGTAATATATTAATACATCCAAATAATGTACTACCTTGTGACTGATTCAATGTTCTATGGCTTTTATAAGCTTAGAAATGAGGAACTGTTTCAGATGAAAATATAGCATTTTCTAATAAATGGCAGTAGACTTACTTGTATCTAGATAATAAAAAAGATGCACATTTAATTTGGAAGAACTATCTATGCCTACATTTAAGAAATGGAGGGTTAGGCCTGAAGACATGACTTCATAGTTAAGACCACTTGCTGGTCTTGTTGAGGATCCCAATCCATTTCTCAGTACACACATGGTGGTTACCAACCTGTCTGTAGCTCCCTCTTCTGGCTGTCAAAATCATTGCACATGAGCATGGTGCTCGTATACATGCACTCATACTCACAAAATAAAAGTAAATACGTCTTTAAAGATGGGTTTTATGAAAAATAGAATTTCATTACACCTATTGTCCAAATGACAAGACAATGAGTAAATGAAGATGGGATGCAGTTCTTTCTCTTTCTGACCTATGTGA
This sequence comes from Microtus ochrogaster, assembly GCF_000317375.1. NCBI lineage: Eukaryota > Metazoa > Chordata > Mammalia > Rodentia > Cricetidae > Microtus > Microtus ochrogaster. The sequence goes on along the minus strand of NC_022017.1, from coordinate 44,580,552 downwards.
CCTGGATGGGTGACCCTTTGTCCTAGATAGACATTTTATTGGGGCTTATAAGCATCATCACGAGAGCATTTCATGCAGGGACAACATGGTTCATTAACATTCACTTTCTCCCAATAGAGATTTCCATTTGTTATTTTCTTGACTAAATTCCTTAAATACTTTGAGCGCAGCCTCTGAATCAGCATGTGTGTTGACAATTTGTTTCTCAATGTCTACCCCATCCTCCTTGTCCTCTTTCATTGCTCTTTGGCTTCTCTCACAAAAGATCACCAAGAGAGCTGGAAATTACGTCTGATTCAAGCATTTTTCAATTGGGAAGAATTCTCTTAAAGCTCTGAATGTTTTCTTAAATACGCATGCCAGAAGTTATGGGTTCATCACAATACTGGTTTCCAGTGTAATCTCCAATAAATACTGAGCTTGTTCTTTCAATAATCCCTTATTGAAAATAATCCTGTGACTTGTAGGGGCACTGCTTTCAGTTATAAACAAATCCAAATGTCAGCCCTCTCATTAACACTTCTTATTTTCTTTCTGATAAGCTACATTATTTTGGTCATAATATAATTTATTCACAAGGCATCAATGTGAATTAATTTTTCCCTACTCTTGAAATAGTATTTACCTGTCCTACAGTTTGGATGTGAGATGTTCTTCCAAAACTTGGTGTGTTGAAGCCTTGGTAGTCAGCTGATGGATCTAATCACTGAAAGGTTCTGAAGGTTCTGTCTTTACCATATGATTAACCTGCTGTTGGATTCACATGTGGATGTCTTTGTGGAGAGGAGGAAGACTACAAGTTTCTGAAGCTAGGCCTTTGAAAGATGTGCCCAATCCCTCCCTTTCCTCTGCTTCCAACTTTCTTTTCTTTTTTTTGGGGGGGGGAATCTCAGGTGATTTTCTTCTTACTTTCTTTTTTTATATAAATTTATTTATTTATTAAAGATTTCTGTCTCTTCCCCGCGACC
>NC_022017.1:44568528-44578011 GCF_000317375.1 Microtus ochrogaster | reverse complement strand
TAATTTATAACCTTGCTGACAAACTCACACTGTGTTTTCTCTTCTTCTTACATTCTCACACCCTGCACTCGAGATGCTAGCACTTATGACCCTCTTTGACACATTGACTCATAATGTTCCTTCTTCCACTCAAATCAGATCTACTCTGCCTCATACAAGGTTTCCTATCTTCTCCTCTCTTACACATCATATACTGAATTGATGTTTCCTATATTACATCTGGCTCTTTCCCCAATGTTGAATATTCTTTCTTTGACTTTTCATAAGCCTTATAAGAGTAAGAATTGACCTGCTTCAATATTCCCTATTCTCACCAGAGGAGAGAAGAGTATTAAACACTGGCAAAACAAGAGACCATGCTGGAGACCAGCAGGAGCATGAACCTATGTAACCACTTAAGTATTGTTGCATTCTGCCTTAACATATGCATATTTACAGCTCTCACATGCAATGGAGGAAACATTTTCAAAGTCCAAGGTAAACTGACCTTAAATTCTTTAAACAAACCATTGATTTCATAGAAATTTTACATGAGTAAACTCTGTCTGTGTAAAGAGGTCTTATATTTTATTTACAACTCCCATTGATATAAATTGATGTTCAAAGGCTTTGGTTCTTGTTTTTATTAAAATCAAAATCTGATGCATTTGGAAAGGGAGTTGTTAGATGTGGCTTTGCCCTTAACATTTTCCAAATAATCTGTTACAAATGTTTGACTAGGGCAGCAGTGAAAAGCTTTCTGTCAGAATCTGGGTTGTCCAGATCTGGGTCTTGGAAGACAGGCAGATACAATGACATCTATTGTTGAGGGTTCCAATTTTTAAGTTTGCTGGTTTTTAGAAACAGTTCTGGATACATTTCAATTTGAGAAAAGACAGATGGAAGGATAAACAAGTCTCCTTGTTGACTTGAATTTAAGGTTGTTTTCTAGGAAACATGCAGGGTGAATTCACCCTTTGCCTTATCGTCTCTGAATTTTCTAGGGATGCTGTGGTTTAAACCCCACATAGTTATGTTCTCTGGTAATATTGTGCTTTTTTGTTCTTTGTTCATGTGGTGTGAGACTCCCCTCTGTATGCTGTGAAAACCATTGGTGAATAAGGAAACTGTCTTGTGCCTGTGCAGGGAATATAGGTATGTGGGGAAAACTAAATTGAATGCTGAGAGAAGGAACGTGGACTTTAGAGAACTCATGGTGTCACTGCCAGAGACAGATGTGCTGAAACTTTGCTGGTAGGACAGGACCTCATGGTGATGCACAGATTAATGGAGATGTAAGAGTTAGCAAATAGGAAGCTAGAGGTAATGGGTTGAGAAGTGATTTAAATAATATGGATTCTGTGTGATTCTTTTGGGGCTGAGCAGTCAGGGACTAATAAGTGTCCTCCTAACAGCATTCATGTATGTCATCCTTCTGACCTTTTATATCATGTAGAACAAAAGAACATTTTTATCCACACATTTTCCATACAGTTCCTACAAAAACAAAAACTATTAAAAGGCCAGAGATAGGGAATGGGGAAAGGAATTGAACAAGAATTAATTTAGCGTTCTCAATGCATCTGTTTTTTGATAAATGTATTAATTAATTTTTACTTAAACTCACAACCTTACAGTAAAATTCTTCTATTCTTAATTTTTAAATTAAGATTTTGAGATTCCCAAAGACCATCTATACATTTGTTTACTATTTTGTGAGTATGTGTATTTGTCTGTGTTTCTTTGTGTGTGTGTGTGTGTGTGTGTGTGTGTGTGTGTGTGTGTGTGTGTGGGTGCAGGTAAGCTAATGCTACTGTTCACATGTAGAAGTCAAAGAACAATTTCTTAGAGTTGGTTTCTGGCCTTTCATCACAGATTCTGGGAATCAAACTTAGGTTGTCAGACTTGGGTGGCAACCATTTTTTTCATCAATATTATATCACTAGATGTGGCACTTGAAATTTCTGCATTTTTACATAAAAGTCAATTTGTTTCTTCATTGTTATTACAGTTTATTTACTGAGAATTTTCTGCATGTATACACTGAAGTATGGCCACATCTCCCTGCTATTTTCCTCTTCCAATGCCTCTGTGTCCCCTACATATTGCCAATTCATGTCCCCCTCTCTGTCATTGTCTAGCTCTCTCTGTTTCTCGCTCTTCCTCCCTCCCTCTCTCCCTTCCTCACTTGCTTCCCCCAAGTTAAATTAGTACTCCACATGTTTGTAGCCCCCTTTTAAGTTCTTAAATCTTTAAAAAAAATTACTCAAACAAAATATATGTCTTCAAAAGTTCTAAGTAAAGTGCTTTTGATAGATAATTTTTTAAGGTGATATTCTGAATTCTCTATGTAAGATTACAGCTTTTGGCATGTTTATTCAAAATCTTAACTCCTCCATTCTGAGGCGCAATGCAAACATGTTCCCTTTCCTAAGTCTCATCTGTCACTTTGCTTCTGAAGAGAAGCTTGTGGCACAGGGACGATATTTTCTGCCTCATCTCTGATAACAAGATTCATTCACAGTCACAATGATGGTTCCAGATTCTCCAGGTTAAGAAAAGTGAAAGGTGAAGATCAGTAAGAGGGCTTAATTCTGCTTTTGCCTTTGACTATTTGAGATCTTCATTGCAATATATGCTTAAAAATGAGAAATCATCAAAGATACGAATGTATAATAGATGTGTATGTGTTTGGGTGCTCACTTATATGTGTGAATTCACATACATGCACATATGTGTGGCAGCGAGAAGAGAACCTTGGGTAATGTTACTTAGTATCCACCGTGTATTGTGACAGACATGGTCTCCCACTGGGACCAGGGCATTCCATTAGGTTAGGTTATGTGGTTAGGTTAGGTTATGTGGTACTGATGTCCATGCCTCTTCCTGCCTTTGTTTCTCTAGCACTGCATTGAAAGTATAGTTTTGGGGTTTTTTTGTTCATATGGATTCTGTGATGGGAACTGGTCCCTCTGCTGGCACAGCAGATACTGTGCCATTTCTTCAGGTTCAATAGTTTCCCGGAATTGTCTTATTGCAGCAAAATACCCAGTCAGGTTGGCATTTTAACTTAAGAAGAGGATGGAGAAAGAAGTGTGAGAATTCCATTGAGAACTGAGTAAGAGTAATAAGAGAAACATAAAGCAATGTAGAACATCAGTCTAGAAGACCGCAAAGAACATCAGTCTAGAAGACATTTAAATAGTCGGTAAAACGAGTCAAACTAAGAAAAATTGTATGGGCTAGTAAAACAGATGTGTTCTCATGTATGCGAAGAAAGATACAAAACACATATGATGCTGATTTTGAGTTGACAAAAGAGATAAAGGAGATGCTCACTAACAGATGACCTGTCGTTCACTTCCCAAGTACATGTTCATTGATATTCTCATTTGCAACATGTGAAGATCACACAGGGGGATTCCATAATTGCTCAGACTATTCAGAATTTTGCAGTCAAGACATAGACAAACTCAATGGGGGTTTTGGGTTGAAGGGCAAGGAAGAGACATTTTTAAAGAACAATGAACACATGCTTTGATTTAGAAAGAATCACGTGGCAAGTTTTTGATACAAAAAAAATTTAATTTCTAAAATTCATGGCTCTATTTTCTGTTGTATTTGAAGTTTAGATCATGGATCCTTTACAAATATCAATCCCTCTTTGTCTTAAGAATCACTGTGTGATTTACTTTTACACACTTTATCTTCACATATTTGCAAAAAATAAATACTGCCGGGCGGTGGTGGCGCACGCCTTTAATCCCAGCACTCGGGAGGCAGAAGCAGGCGGATCTCTGTGAGTTCGAGACCAGCCTGGTCTACAGAGCTAGTTCCAGGACAGGCTCCAAAACCACAGAGAAACCCTGTCTCAAAAAACAAAAAAAAAAAAAAAATACTGTTTTTTTAGTGTGTATGTTTAGTGAATGTTTGTATATGTGCCTGCATATACATTTGTCAATGTATGTGGAAGCCAGAGATGAAGAGCAAGTGTCCTTTTTTCTTTCTCTTTGCTTATTTATTTATGTATTTTTATTTACCTATTGTGGATATCTGAGAGAGAGAGAGAGAGAGAGAGAGAGAGAGAGAGAGAGAGAGAGAGAGCTTGATGCATGTGTGTATGTGTGTTGGTGTTATGTAGGCACCAGTACATATATTTGTTCAGATGCGTTTGTGTTCCTAAGCAGCCCAAGGTTGATGTCAGGTTTCCTGAGTTCTCTATCTGGTACAATAAGGCAAGGTATCTGGTTGATCCCATAAATCACCATTTCAGCTAGTGTGGATAACCAACATGTGCTTTTCTCCATGGAATTCCTGTTGATACTTCCTTTGATCTAGGATTATAAGTAGGTCATTATGTAAGTGCTGGGAATCTAAAATCCAGTTGTATACTTGAGCAACAAAAGTTTTATTTGTTGAGTTACCTCTCTGGCCTTATGCTTTATTTTACTAGACAAGGTCTCTCACTGACTCTGGAGTTCACCAATGAGCTAGAGTGACTTCCTGGGCTAGATGAGCTCTGAGGATCTCTCTGTGCCTGCGTCTGTGCTCTGAGATTGCAGATATGCACCACTGTGCTTAGCTTCTCCATGGGTATGAGGATGGAATTCAGATCTTCAGGCCTGTGCAGTAAGCACTTTGCCAACTGGGGCATCTACCAATCAATCCTACCAATTGTTTATGAGTAGATTTAAATTTCAGTCTAAATGTGCACTGAAATAAATATTTTCTAATAGCTTTCAGGAGCCCTATGAAATTATCAAATTTTCAAAGAAAAAATAAATATTGACAATGGAGTGTCTAATTATATACCCGAGGTTGTAGGGGCAGAAAAATTACCTATACTACAAAAATGTACAGTAGTGTCACTTGAACCTTGTATGGAATGGACCATATCAAAAGTGTGGGACCAGGATCCCTAATCCTTAGACATTCAAGTAAAACTCAGTAATAACAATAATAATGGGGATAATGTAAAACAATTTGATTATGTTGATTCTGCCTCTACTTGCTCATGCAGACTTCTGTGCCATAAACTCTTGGTTCTTTCCTTCACACACACACACACACACGCACACACACATGCAAACACAAATAACCCATAGATTAACATGATGAGCACATAATCCATACACGCTTCATTGACACAAGCTTCTACATCTGCTGAATATGAACTGAATTTTCTTACATTATGCATTCTTCAGTATTTTTTTTCATTGACAAAAAATATCCTAATTCAAATATTTGGAACAGTAACATATTCTCTACACATAATTCGTTAAATAGCTATACTAGGGCATCTTGGGAGGTGCTGGTACTGGTCTAGTTTTTGCAAGGGAGAAAAGAAATACTGTGCATAAGGTATTTTAGGATCAAGCTGGGGCATTTGGGAAGATTTGGAAAGATTGGTGGCAGCATATCCTGATGGAGCTTTATTAAATTAACTGAACCATAAAATTGAATTCAGGGACAGTTTATCAGTGCTGGAACATTCTGTTCATCCATGGGATTTAACTTCCTAGCAGGAACAACAGATGATGCTGTCCAAATGCTGCAAAACTCATACATAGGTGGATGATGAAACTATACCTCTAATTGTTCTGACAGATGACAGAAAGGGGCTCTGAAACAGAAGCACGTGGGGATGAGTGATTGGATATGGACCTAAGTCCAGAGGACTTCCAAGCTAGCTCCATCACAAAATCTATGATTTTTGCTTCCAAATGAGGGCAATACTTCTGCCAAAAGCTGTGATCTTCAGAGTTGTTTTATGCCTCACATAGGCAAAGTATTTCTATATGCTCATTTTTTGGTGAACTTATTATTCCCATGAAACTTTAATAGGCATTCAAATTCCTAAGCTACTTTCCCAATTGGTATACATTTTTCTTTGTAAATCTGCCGTCTTTTCTCTTTACATGACTGACAAATTTAGTGATGGCTGCTTTAAAATTTCCTGTGATAGCACGATTAAAGAAGAAAAGCACTGCAGCTAAGTGCATCTTTGCCTCCGCTTTGAAAGATCATGAGAACATTTGCCCTAATCTTTCTATAAGCCTGTCCCTTGCCATTTGGAGAGGTGTATAAATAATTGTTCCTGCACCTATAAACAAAATATATGTGCCCTAGTGCTCACGCTGTCCAAGGATAGTGAAAATACTTTGTGGATATGATAATTAAATCTTTGAAAAGGGGAGACTGCCCTGATTATTCAGATGGACCCATTAAGATATAATCTCAGAGACTTTAAAATAATCAGAAAAGTTGGTGTGGGAAAAGTAGAGATGTCATAAGAAGTCGAGGGTACATTGATAGAGGGCATTATTGGATGAGCAGGATAAAGCTATGGCTTGAGTCGTAGCCCATCCAATTCTATAGATGATGCTAAAACACTAACATTTGCGAGATTCACTAAAGAGGGCAGTGAACAAAAGTGTCCAGCAGATGCGATTATTGAAAGGCTCTGACACTATTGGACGCAATGATGGACAGAAAAAGTTGCAAACGATACCAGTAGACAGTGTGGAAATGTGACAGTAATGTTTGTAGGACTTTCATGTTTGCTTCTGCATAAACAAATTTGGATATAATGATGGAGTAAATATGTATATCCTAGAATCTGGAGTAATCAACCCTGTCAGTTTGAGTGTGCATGAACACACACACCATATAAACATAAGGTTTTCTGTCATTGTATCACGAATACATTTAACAGGTTTTTTTTAAACACCATAGCAGTGGAAAGAGATTCAAAATGTACATTAGAACTTGATTCAGGTGGGCCTGATGGCACAATCCTTGAATACCAGCACTTGGAAAGCAGAGGCAGACAGATCTCTGAGCTCAGGGCCAGCCTGGTTTACAAAAAGAGTTCTAAGCTAGCCAAGGCTGGTGAGACCTTGTTTTAAGAAATAAACAAATAAAATCTGATTATATAAGTAGCTGCTTACCTTGACTGTTTTGAGAAGAATTCACTGGAATTCTGGGACCAGGTAGTACCATAATTCAACCATTCTGTAACTGCGAGTAACGTTTCCTTCATTAATTCGCATTGACGTGTGGAGATCAGGCAGAAAATGCTATTTTCATTTTTTCCTCCATTTTTAGATTGTTTTCCCCATGGATCAGAGAAAGTGGAAAAGGCACAAAAAGAAAACCTGCCAGGAGGGCCAAGCACTTGCAGCAGCAGGGAATTAGTAAGGAAATGCTGTCATCAAAGAAATGTAATACATATGTCATTATTGCAAAAGCATACTGAATTCCCTGTTCATTTAAGTCATGGCTTACATCTGGCCCATATGTGTAACTGGAAATCTCAAAATTGTGTTTTTGTAAAAGGAGATAAAGATACCAAACACTTTACGAAAAGGATTTGTTTGTGAGTAATATGTGTGGAAATGTGACAGAGATGCAGAGCTTGGGCAGGACCTCAGCACCAGTAACTGTTGGAGGGAGGAGCCGCTTATTGGTTCCCAGCTGCTTAGCCCAGAAATAATCACACAGAAACTGTATTAATTAAATCACTGCTTGACCCATTAGTTCTAGCTTCTTATTGGCTAATTCTTACATATTAATTTAACCCATTCCATTGATCTGTGTATTGCTACATGGCTGTGGCTTACCGGCTGAAGTTCCGTTTGGTGTCTGTTTCTGGCAGGCTACATGACTTCTCACTGACTAGGCCATCTTCCTCCCAGCATTCAGTTTAGTTCTCCCACCTAGCTCTGTTCTACCCTGTTAGGCCAAGACAGTTTCTTTATTCATTAACGAATAAAAGCTACATATGGACAAAAGGACCTCTCACACCAAAATGAGAGAAAAATTTTCTGTGTGTAAAGTTACATAAAAAGATATAAAATGGTAGGAAATATTCACTTGATTTAACATAAATTCGTAACTGAAGATTGAAGAAAGATGTGTATGACATGCAGTCAATTTGGAGACCTATGGGATCATTAATTAAAAGAACAAAAAAAATATTAGAGGAAATGAATATGGAAAGTCTCCAAATATTCACATCCAGGGGCTGTGGTTTTTCTAGTATAGAGCTCAGCTTTCTCAGATCTACAATAAGACCAAACACCCAATGATAGAATTAGTTCTATGCATGAAGAGCAGCTTGATGCACAACAGAATACTGCCTTGTCATCCAAATGTTTTGATGCACCAGTGAGCACCAACAAAGGATAATAACTTGTTTAAATGCATTGTATAAGATAATAAACAAGATCACTTATCAACAGCAAATATTGCAGGGAATTTTTCATCTTACTCTCACCTGGGATTATCAGCAGTTTTGGCATCTACCACCAGGAGCAAATTTGTTGCCTTCAGTGTTTCTTTTCTTTGAGGAAACAATTGCTGTGGACCCAGAATCCCCATGGATTTCTGGCCACAGAATATTTGTATAAATGTAGGAAATAAAGGTCATTGAAATTTATTTCTTACTAAAAGTTCTCATGACTATAAACTTCTTCTTCTCTTTGAGTGTCTTTTTAAATTTCTATCTTAAAAATAAAGTTATCAAAATTAATAATTTTAGGGAACGCTTGATATATGAATATCAGAAATTTAGTTGAGTTATTCAAAAAAACAAACAAAAAACCCTCTTCCTTTCTTATATGAGTTAGAACATAAACATGTCATTCCCTGAGCAGTGGACCCAGTGCACTCCAGAAACATATAGCTCCTTACTTATAATCCCTGTTGTTACAAAACAGGTACTTCATCTCCAACCATTGTGTCTGCCTTCAGATAGGAAATACAAATCATAGGGGATAGGAAAATACAAATGGTGCCATGTACAGCCCAGTTCTTTTATCGAGAATACACAATCTTGAAAAAGACTGAAATATTGACTAGAAATAAATGTGTTAATTAACTTCATTCAGCAACAAGAGGGTTAGGGTTGTAAATAAAGAGTTTGGAACCTTTTCTTCTCAAACAAAAAGGTTGTATCAACAGGAAGGGTATGAGGATTAAGTCATTATCATACAGCCATTTTTTTTTCTACCAGAACTGCACAGGTCACTTTTAGCTCCAAACAGTAATGGACAATAAGTTGTCAGTTGAGATTTTGTGACAGCCTCAAGCTGATGTTGGGAAATTTTGTGTCCTGTTCTTAAGACTACTTGGACATTTGCCTGAAACTGAAATCTCTGGCATTTTCATTCATGATTACAAAATGTAACTTCCACCCCGGAACTCTATATGATTAAAAAAAATTACATCAAAAGTACAGAGATTGCTTCTAAATTCTTGGAAAGATTATCAACATTATTCTAGATTTATGAACTGAGAAATTTCTTTAAATTTTTAAATTAAAATGACAGTTGTAGAGATGTCCCCATTTTACTGCAGTAGCCAGATAAATACAGACACATACATACATACATACATACATACATACATACATACACACACATACATACATACACACATACATACACACATACATACATACACACATACATATATACACACATACATACATACACACATACA
>NC_022017.1:44559308-44568363 GCF_000317375.1 Microtus ochrogaster | reverse complement strand
ACATACACACATACATACACACATACATACATATATACATACACACACAAATACATACATATTATGCTTTTCTAAAAATGTTTGCAGAAAAACATCTTCAGGCAAAAATCAGACTTACTAGTTTCTCCATTATTCCAGGCCTCTTAGTGTGTTCAATAACTGAAAAGAGATCAATTTCACAAAATGATCTGGAAGCATAATCTACAGAAAAAACACAAGTGCCTCATCACTTTCATTCTGGCTGTGATGCGGTAGCTGACAACAAGATGTTTAAGGCAGGACGAGTTTATCTTGTCTTGTGGCCTTGGGGATAGCTCACCGAAGTGGGAAGAAGCATCAGCAAGACGTGGTTCGAGGCCACGGAGGAAGCACCAGTCAGCAATCTGAGAGAGGGAGTGGTGGCTTTCTGATGCTTTGCATTATTTATTCTAGGAGGCCAGGCCAAGGGAGGCCACCACTCACATTCAGAGCAGATCTTCTCTCCTGACCTAAAGCTCTCTGGAAATCCCCTCAGCTATATGTCCAAATGTACATACAGATATAAAAGAATGTAGTGTCATGGAAAGGCATGTGGGAGGCGATTTGACTTGAGATGTTCAGTGAAGCTCAAATGATGTCTCTGGCTTTGAAGGTCAGAATTAATGTCTTTTTAACATATTTAACTCCAGTATGATCTAGTAACTTTGCAAAATTCTTCTTAATATAATTCCTTAGATGAGCTTTTGATCTATGCACAGATAAATTGGTATCTCATCATTTGTATCATTTGAAGAAAAAATATTTCAACGCAAAAATTATAAATAAAAGCAATCATATGCTTACACTGAATAAAATGAGTGCACGCACATATACATACACACAACACAAACACACACCTGACAAGGGCCAGAGCACTATAAAATACAGTCAATAATATTTTTATCAATTTATTTGTTGTTAAACAATGGCATGTTATACCTCCAAAATATTTTCCTTTATTTTGGTTGAAATTTTTGCTTAAATTGTCATTCCTTAATAGCATTTTGAGTTTTATTTATTTTTATTTTATATGTATGTGCAGCCAAGTTTGTGTATTATATGCATACAAGACCCTTGAAGGCCAGAAGAAGACACAATATCTCCTTGGAGTTTGACTTACAGATAGTTATTAGCTGTGATGATTGTCTTGGGGTTTCTGTTGCTACAAAGAGACACCATGACCACTGCAACTCTTATAAAGAAAAACATTTAATTAGATGGCTTACCGTTTCTGAGGTTTAGTCCATTTTTGTCATGGTAGGAAGCATAGTAGCATGCAAGCAGATGCTGGAGAAGGAGATGAAAATTTCTTAACTTGATCTGCAGGTGGCAGGAAGTGAACTGGATCACACTGGATGAGGTTTGAGCTACTGAAACCTCAAAGCCCAACCTCTACTGACAAAATTCCTCCAAAAATAGTCACACCCACTCCAGCAAGGCCACATGTCCTGATAGTGTCATTCCCTATGAGTCTATGTGAGCCGTTTTATTTCAAACCACAATTAGAATATTGAGAATTGAACCCAGGTCCTCTGGCAGATCAGTCAGTGTTATTAGCCAGTAAGCTATCTCTCTAGCTCCACATTTAGTCTTTTAAAAGAGAACATTCTATATCGAAAAATTAGAATAATTTAACAATTCAGGTTGTCTCTAGAATGAGGATGAATATCAAGGTATAGTTAGAATGTATAAAACACGTAAGTTATCCCAAAATACACTCTCACTTTATGCTCTATAGCCCATCGTTCAAATACTTAAAATCTATTCTAGCAAGGAGCAGTGATAAAGGAAAGAAAGCTGAAAGCAGAGAACTTTGACTTTCATCACTTACTCATTGACTAAATTTAGTACTAAGAGTTCTCTATTTCTTTTGACTGGAAGCAATTTCCATGACAGCTTCTGCCTTAGGATATCTCAAAGTTGGCTTTTGCCACTGTTTCCCATCTGTTCTGGATGCCTGATGTCGTGGACATGTTGACACTGCACTGCTTCTTTAGCCTTGCACATCTGCAATGTGCTAAGCCAATCCCACTTGGATAGCTAGCAAGAATTACTCCTATAGGTAATTATTCAACACTCTCATAATTCCATTTCATAAGTTTATCAGTGGTCCAGTTTTCCATCTTTAGACCACGCAAATTCTGTAGCAGAGCAGATCTCGTGGTTGTTTTTCTTTCCATTTTTCCTTGCTAGTCGTCCTTTTGCTCATTTTGGGGTTATATTTGCAACTCTTCGAGACTCAGGGGCTATGGGGGAAAGATGAGGATAATATTTCAAAATCTGTAGGGGTTATGATTGGTCATTGGACTTACTGGCCTTCAAGGTGCTATCATGTCAATATCAGGCGTGTCCTTCAAAATTCTTTGTTGTGATGTTGGATTAGAAAACAAAGCAAATTCTATATTCCCTCACTTATGATTTAGAGTGCTTTAACTTCCAAATAAATAGGCCTAAGACTACAAATTATATAGTAGAAGATTCATAAAAGACAGAGGCAAGGAAGATTTATTGTATATGGTCAGTATGAGGTACCATCCAGCTTCTTTGTGGTACTCTTGGTTCCCCACTCCTTCATGCATTGTCCCAATTGCAGACTGACTTCCTTTTTGATGGTAAAACTGTATAAACTTTAGTCCTTACATTCATGTCATTTGTAATCTCCGAGAATGATGAGCTTTTACTGGATCTCATATTTTCATCCTTGTTAGACGCATTGTCCTAATTTCTATAATCCCAGATATGAACTGCTCCTTGAGGCCCCCATGACTGCTCAAGGCTCTACAGTTTTATCTAATGTGCTCATGGCTGAAGACCTTTACAAGTTTGTTTCACAAATGGAGCAACTATATTCAACCCTGGAGATCTATGTCTTCATCCATGTGTATTTATTTATAAGACATTCTCAACTGACAAAATGCTGTGTGTGTGTGTGTGTGTGTGTGTGTGTGTGTGTGTGCGTGCGCGCACGCGCGCGCTTCACACATCTTGGGGCCCTTCAAAAACTGAAAATGAGAAGTGTTTCATTCTATAGATGGCAAGACTGAGGCTTTATTTCTTTTGACATTAGTGTCTCAAGGTTCTTACAGGAGAAGCAATCTACAAAATATTGCACTTCACTCTCTCTCATCTCCTTATTGAAATTCTTTAAAGTACTATCACACATCTACTAAGTTTTAATGTTATTCACAGAACTGTGTCTTTGGAGAAGGAGCTGAGATCAGAATGACATCATAAAAAATGCTCTTTCCTAAGCAAAAAACCCATATGTATCAATGACAGGTTTCCTCACCTTTCAGATATATAATGCAGAAAATTCAATTTATTTTCCAACAAACAAATCAAAGATTTGACACAGGTTTTTTATGTATAATTAAGTTTAAGTTTAGATATTTTAATTTTCCAATAGTTACTTCTGTCTTTTCATATGAGATTTAAAATGCTTTCCAGTTTTATCAATTTATACAGGGGAGCTAAAGAAAATACAAAGTAGCTTTAAAAGGGGATGGAGAATCAGGCAATTTTAAGTAGTTTTCATTCTAGCTCTCTTTGTTTTATCTATGATGATTCACATAACTTGATTCAGTTCTCTTCCAACATTTTAAAATAGGAAGAAAGTTCATTACAAAATTCCCAACAGTCCTAATTATCATAGTGATAGACAGGGTGGTTGAGAAGGGCATGAAACACATGTAAAATTGGTAGCTAGACAGCATAAACTCTAAGACAGATTGTCTAAATTCAGAGCTGGCTCTAAAGAAGTGTTTCATGGAGAGCATCTGTAGGCTCTTTTTTGTTATAAAGTTTAGTAAGGTTATAAAATTGTAGGTTTCCATAGGACTTTTCAAACATCCTTGGTGTCAGTTTCTCCTGTCCCCATGCCCTTCCCTGCCATACCCTCCCTTCCCTTTCTTCACTTGAACCTCTCCTGCTCATTATTCCCCACACCCATTCTTACTACCTGTGTTCTACTCTACTTGTTCCGTTAAGATAATCCCTTTCCTAGACGTAGTTTGAATCCAAAGTGTTTTTCCATAGGTTCACATGTTCAAATACATGGTCTCCGGTTGTTTGGAAAGATTACCTTTATATGGTGGAGCCTTGCTGCAGGAAGTGCGACACTGGGGAGAAATTTGCAGCATTAGTTTGTCCACACCTACTTGTTCCCTCCTTTCTGCCTCTCTCCCACTCTCTGTGTGAATGGAAGCAATCGGTCTCCTTCCTGACTGTCATGCCAACCTCACATTTGATGGCCATGCCTCTCAGACATGATGGACTACATCCCCTCTGGAACTAAAAGCCAAAATAAACTCTTTCTCCCCAAAGTCATTTCTTTTTTTAGTTATACTATACAACAAAAGGAAACTACCTAACACACTTCCATGACTCCTTCCTAGTTTTGGTGGGTTCTATGTGCATGCCACACTGAACACAGAAATCTAACAGTTTAAAACTTTGACCACGTGAGAGAGAACATGAAGCATTTCTCTCTCTGGGTCTGAGATTTTTCACAGCGTAATGTTGAGAGAGGCCAATTGTGTGTCCATGTATAACTCAGGGTGCAAACAGAGGAGAAAAACAAAGATATTTATGACATAGCAGATGATAAGACTCAATTGATGCAGGACTAAATTAAAGAAACACTTTTGATCCTACTGCACATACTGGCTTTGGGGGAGCCTAGGCAGTTTGGATGCTCAACTTACTAAACCTGGATGGAGGTGGGCGGTCCTTGGACTTCCCACAGGTCAGGGAAGCCTGATTGCTCTTCAAGCTGATGAGGGAGAGGGACTTGATCGGGGGAGGGGGAGGGAAATGGGAGGCGGTGGCGGGGAGGAGGCAGAAATCCTTGATAAATAAATAAATTAAAAAAAAATAAAACCTCTACACTGTTAGCCTTAGTTTATAGATTTAAAATAGAAAACGCATTCACCTATATTGGAGAGCGGTTTCTCAACACTGATACTGAAAAGTAAAGCAAGTGTCATACGAAATGAGAATAATATACCTCAGTTTGAACCTTGAATTCTGAAGTGAGGAATATTTAAACATCAATCAAATTCGATTTCAATAAACTAGTCTAGGGAAGAACTGAGATGCCTCCTCTGAGTTAATGGGAGGAGGCAGAGTTCAGTGAAACAGTTAGAAAGTGTGGGGGGAAACTTTGTAAACCTAGCAGCTCTTGAAGACCTCAGGAGAAGTGCAGTTCACAGTAGAACAGAGAGAAAATGGAGAGTCTTTTTCACATCTCCTTGATTACCAAATACAGTCCATCTCATCTAGGAACCAAATGCTCTCCTAGGTTCTAGTAACAAAGCAATTCACAGAAGGAAGGGAAAGGACCACTCGGGTTGTGGGTAGGGTGAAACAAACTGTCATAGACTCCTCCAGTCTCTACAAGGACTAACTATGACATCAAAACCTGACCCACACAAGAAGACAAATCATACAAAAGCTGTTCACCCTTTCCTTTTCAACTGGTCATCTAACACACACACATACACACACACACACACACACACACACACACACACACACACGCTACGCTGTAGTTTTTATGATTCTGTGAGTCTAAATGTATTTGAAGAAATGATAAATCAAGAATGAAATAAATACCAGATGCAAAGGCAAGCACTGTTTCCCCTCAGCCTAATGTCCTGAAAGTAGTCTGTCAGGGACCTTTGACCTGGTTGTGTCAGCTTGGAGAACACAAGTCTCATGGAAGAACACACACTATTATGTATTTCTCAGAGCTACCCAACATTACCTTATGGCTACAGGATTCTTGATGTTCCTTTCTGCAATATTGCTTTTATTGTTACCAGATGTTTGGCCATGGGCCTTGGGTTACCCAGGTTCACTGGCCCAACAAACAAACTAAAATTGGAATCAGGTTGAGGACATACATTCGATGAAGTAACGATATGTAAGAGAAATAAGAAAGCTAGTGCCAGAAGGAGGGAAACCGAAGTGCTGTCTACTGAGGGTAAAAACACAAATGCCAAGAACTTTTAAGAACAGAGCCCAGTATTCCAAAGAAATCTGTAATGTGTGAGCTAATTCTAGAGGCTACCAGAACAAGTTGTACTTATATATGACTCACACAGCTTTGTGTTTAGGGGCTGGGGAAAGGTCTGACTGTGTGAGTGATGAAAATTCAGAGCCCCCACTTGTCTACAAACCCACTGGAGTGGTACTTGTCAAACCTCATCTGGGTGAAATTTGATTTTTAATGCATTTTCATATTTAGGCTAGATTGATTTTGGCAGATGCTTCTTAGTAAATCCCTATGCTCAGTAAATCATGCTTTAGGACTTACCTTAGAACACAGCCTTGCCTGTTTCTCAAATAAACATAAACTGTATGTTTAGTAACTTGGAGGAGCTTTCAGAGTCTGACTGCACCTCGTCAGGCGGCTTGTCACTTTTGCTGGTCCCTTCATGCTGATGTGACTGATGGTTCTTTAATGGGGCTCTTGAGTTCCTACCTCCCTGAACCTGACAGATAGGAACAATCAATGACGTATGTGCTGTAATGAAAAAGAACGTGTGACTAGAAGTTCCAGAGCCCCAGGTAGAATAATCACTTTTCTGTTTATGAGCTGTGGGACACTGAAAATGCACTGCCTCTATGAGACTCTAACTTAGTATACTCATCTGTAAGGGGGGGCAATTATCATACATACCCTGTCCCTCTAATAAAGTGGGTGTGGCGGCTTCATATGAGAAAGTTTTAAATGTAAGAAAGCGCCTTTCACTTGGCAAAGTCTTCTTTACGTGAAAAATAATCTTTAGATCTGTACCTTGAAGTTGATCACGTTTTACAATTTATTATGGGTTTTCAACAAATAACTCAAAGATGCTTGAGCAAATCATAAGCCATAGCTTCAAATTATTTCTGAGACCCTCTTATTTGAGGGAGCCTTGACTTGTTGCTATTATAATAACTATTTAATTGGATACTCAGAAAATACCAGACGCTAAAGATAAGTATGTGCCTCCCCCTGTTTCCACTGACCCTTGATGTCTAGAAATATGGTACTTGATTTCCTGAGTATGTAGCCTACTTTCTCTGTTAGAATAGAGAAAGGTAATAAATACACATTTTTTTTTTTTGATTTTCGAGACAGGGTTTCTCTGTGGCTTTGGAGCCTGTTCTGGAACTAGCTCTGTAGACCAGGCTGGTCTCGAACTCACAGAGATCTGCCTGCCTCTGCCTCCTGAGTGCTGGGATTAAAGGCGTGCACCACCACCACCCGGCTCATAAATACATATTTTTAAAAATGTGTCTTTGCTTTATTACATTAATGTTTTGCCTGTATGTATGTAAGTGTGTCATGTTTGTACAGAGTCCAAAGAGTCTAGAAGTTTTTTAATTGCTAGAGCTAAAGTTGGGGACAGATGTGAACAGCCACGTGGATTTTGGGAACGGAACCCAGGTTCTCTATAATAGTAGCAAGCAATCAATGATCCATCTACTAGCGCATGGCATAGACAGTTTGGATTAACTGTAGCATAAGAGAAATTATTGTGAGAAATGTCAAGCTATGTTTAAAAAAAAAAACACAGTTAGGAGACAATCCAAATCATAAGGGAGTCTGCAAGAGATTGTGGAAAGTATTGGCTTCAGCTAGGAAAAGTTAGAGAGGGTGGAAATTTTCAAGGAGGATAGTTAAAAGATTTTAGAGCATAAGACACAGGTAATGAAGCATGCGTACTCTTAAGTGGCTAGAAGGAAGCATATATGTAAGCCACAGAGACTGAAACCCCTCATTGCTTAGGGCCTTCACATAGAGTTCCGATACTTTATCTCACAGTCCATTACAGTCCAAGATTAGAGTACTTATTTTAATCAATATTCATCTTTATCTTTATTGTGACAGGTAGTATAAATTTATTTACTTTGTGGACATCGATTCAGGACTTATATGGACAACCAGAGATAAGCTACATCATGATACGTAACCCATATTCCCGACTGCCTACATTTCAGTATGTAAACACTTTGCATGACAGTTAACCCTAGCTCATTTCACATCACTTTATTGGGTCCTTGTTATCTGTTTGGCCAAAAGAAAGGCACTAGCAGTACACATATAAAATTCTTTGAATTTGTCTCTATTGGTTCTCTTTGTCAGAGTTTCATCTTTTCCCTTAGTCAGGCCCATATTCCTCGTAAGGTTTTCAAGTTACAAATCTCCAAACCATTTAAAACACTCTTCCCCATGTCTCACAGATGGAATTCATTGCAGATATTTTTGCACTTATTGGACGCATTAATACCCAGTGAGCAGCTCTGTGTGTGTGATGTCAGAATAAAGAAGACATGTGAACATAAAGAGTATGTGGTTCTTTAGAGCATCATAAACTTATGGTGTTCAGAGTGAGAGCCATACACAGTAGAATTACTCATTTCCTGTTGATAGTACTTGAGTTACTGAGGGGCCCAGTCCCTCAGCTGTGAAATGACAATGATAGTCAATGGTGCCTCCATTCTAGTTACCTTATCACTGTGTCAAAATACCTGCAGAAAGCAACTGAAGGAAGACTTTATGGTGACACATAAGTGACGATAAAATTGATTGCATTGGCAAAGGTATGATGAAGACAAGAGCATACGTACCACAGTCGACCATGTAGCATCCCAGGTTATCAGAGAATGATGCATGCTGGTACTCAGCTCACTCTTTCTATGCAGTCTGGACCCCCTTCTCATTGAATTGTGCTTTTTATATTTAAGGTGGTTCTTCCCACTTCAGTTAACCCAATGTAGAGCCTACTTCGAAGACGTGCCTAGAGGCTTTTTCTCAGGATTTCAGATCGTCAAGTTGACAATATTAACCACCTCAGCCTTCTACCCCTCAGCAGTTTAAAAAAGTTCCCACTCGACATTTTGCCATCTAAGGCCCCAAGGAATTCTAGATGCCTCTGTGGCCTTTGTTAAC
The DNA here is from genome assembly GCF_000317375.1 of Microtus ochrogaster. NCBI lineage: Eukaryota > Metazoa > Chordata > Mammalia > Rodentia > Cricetidae > Microtus > Microtus ochrogaster. The sequence goes on along the minus strand of NC_022017.1, from coordinate 44,559,404 downwards.
CATACTAATTCCTCCAGCAGCCCAAAAGATGACAAATAACTCTTTCAAACAGAGTTCTTCATTTGGGGGAAGGTTTGCTGCTATTGGTACACAGTT
>NC_022017.1:44491316-44559113 GCF_000317375.1 Microtus ochrogaster | reverse complement strand
CAGGCTGGTCTCGAACTCACAGAGATCCGCCTGCCTCTGCCTCCCGAGTGCTGGGATTAAAGGCGTGTGCCACCATCGCCCGGCCCAACTGTTCTTTCTATGCCTACTTTTGATGATAATTAACAGAGCAGGCTAGCCTGATAACATCAACCAAAAAAGCTGGGCTGAAGAGAGAGTTGTGCCAACAGTAGCAGCAGTAGCACTGAAAATTAGTGAGTAGGTGTCAACGGTGGGAACGGCCATCTCCCAGAGCTCGTGTAGTGGAAGGAAATAGAATATCCCGAAGGTTTGGATATCCATGAGTTTAGATTCTATCTCTGACATTAATGAGTGAACTATGTAAAAATCCCTGAGATTTTCTGCATCTTAGTCGGCTCCCTATAACTATTGGCCATTGGAAAAGTTCAGAGTTCTTCAGTTTCAAGATATCAACACAGTTGAGGGTAGTACTTATAGTAATGAGTTATTCAAAACTTTGAACACCCTATAGTCACCAAACTTAGTTATATAGGGAAAAGTTCAAAGTTGTGCCACTAATGACCCCTTTACTAACAGTTTTATGATTTCCTTAGAAAAGAATGGGCTACATATACAGATGACCTTGGTGTAAATGGAAGTGTGTTGTGCATATCGGCATCATTTGCATCAGAACCCAAATTAGGTAAAAATTAAGGAATGACAGAAAAGGAAAAAAAAAAGAAACCTTTTAATATAGTGGGAATTTAATGCCATCCTTAATATACTTTACCTAAGAATCGCTCAAGTGGACTTCTTTCTTGAATATCTTTGGTATTTTCGTCAAGATATTCTGACTAAAAAGGTCTAGAGTGGTACACATAAATTTGTCAGTGTTAAGATTGATCTTAAGAAACTCTAACCTCTGTTTCTGTGATACATTAAGAGGCAACTTGTGACTTAATGAGACCATAGCCGCAATTAGGAGTAGAGGCTTGAAAATCCTTTTTGAACTGAGTATCAAAATTCTATGCTATTGCACCCATGCCACCCAAGTCTTCATAAATTGAACTTATCTACCAGTTTTACTTTTATCTGTGAGTGAACACAGTAGGACTTCTTTCTCTAGGTGACTAGCCAGCAACATAGAATTTTAGAATGATTTCCTACTAAGAAATGTTGGTTAGTAAAGTTGATTTTTATTAATTATAGATTGCTTTATTTTAAAATTTAAATTTATAAATACAGCAATATAGTATATATTTGCACAAATCTATATTGTTTGTAATATATCTGCACCCCCTCGTCACAGTTACAGATTTAACAGTTTATCCCATAGGAAAGCTGCAAAATGTCCATTGTATCATGTGAGATCCCAAATCCTTCCTCTTTAATTTGTATCCTTTATAATTAAAGAGTGACTAAATGCCTGGCATTTGTTGCACAGGGCTGCTTTCCTGGTGCGACATGGTGATGGCCTCATTGAACTCTCAGCAGCTCTGGTTACCTGAATGAGCTCCTCACAAAACTGGTGGCATCAGGGTTCTATCACGGATTTAAGAGGCCTCATGAAGACAAATATTGCCTCTGTGGGGATAGAAGTCATTAAAGGTTTCTGGGCAGGAGATACTTTTATTCGGTTTTTTAGCGGCCCCAAAAGGTACCCATTGTAAGTAACCCGGTTAAGCACATTTGGTTCACCAACCTGTGCCTAGCGGAGCTGTTTCCTTGTTTCTCTTTTCATCCTTCCCTCATTTGTTCATCTCTCCAGGAAATGTTCACATGGCTCTTGGCATTTTGCTTCCATTCCTTCCTCTTAAGTTTGGAATGAAGCTCCTTTCCTTTAATTTTTTAAAAGTTATTTAGTATTTTCATCCTGATGACCATTTTGTTGTTGTTTTTTGTTGTTTGTTTGTTTGATTTTTGGTTTTTGAGACATGGTTTTGCTGCGTAGCTTTGGAGCCTGTCCTTGAACTAGCTGTTTTTTGTTTGTTTGTTTGTTTGGTTGGTTGGTTGATTGGTTTTTTGAGTCAGGGTTTTACTTTGTAGCTTTGGTGTCTGTCCTGGAAGTAGACCAGGCTGGCCTCAAACTCACAGAGATCTGCCTGCCTCTGCCTCCCGAGTACTGGGATTAAAGGCGTGTGCCACCATGATCCGACCCTGATAGCCGTTTTGTACAGTTGTTTGGAATATATTGCTTAATATAGAAGTAGTGAACATGTATTTTTAAATCTAATATTACATTAAATCTTTCAATTCCAAATATCATTTCCTTTTATTAAGAGAGATTTTCACTGTGCACTTCTAGCTGGTCTAGAACTTGCTATATAGACCAGCCTGGCCTTGAAATCACAACGATCCACCTGGCTCTGAATTAAAGCACTTGAATTAATGTTGTATGTCGAGTCTGACTATGCTTTGGTTAGATGTGCTTAGATAAACTTGTTCTTTTATTGTCTGTTGCTTGTAGTTTCATTTCCCTGTGTCTGGGCTGAAAAGCTAATTTCTTTTCAGTTCTACTTCAGGTATAAATTCTACTTTATTTCTGGCCATTATTGATGTTTTTTTTTCCTTTGATTGCCCTGGTATCATTTTTAAAATTTTAATAGCTTTTAAATTAAGTATATAATTGGTTTGCTTATATTTATATCGATACACCACACGCATGCATGCCAATGGAGGTGAGAAAAGGGTGTCAGATCCCCTGGAACTGGAGTTCCAGATATTTTTGAGCTACCATGTGAGTACAGGGAATCACACCTGGGTCCTTCAGAAGAACAACCAATACTCTTAAGTGTTGTGTATTTCTCCTGCCTCTAGCCTGACATTTTAGCCATCACATTACATCTCATATTTATCTTTATCCTGTGTGTCTATTTTAAATATTGTATGACATGCTTTGCAGTAACTCAATCCAAAATCTGGGTTTCATTTAAAAACACTTGTTTCGTTTCTTAAATATTATTCAGCTTTTTTCATCTTGCTGTATATTTCACTTTACATTAAATTTTAGGTTGTACAAATTTTCTGTTTTCTTAATTTCCTGTGGTCTTGACCTTTTTCTAGTCATTAAGATTCTTTAGTACATTTCTTTCCACAGCACTGAGAATTAGATCTCTGTTTTTGTATATAAACAAAGTAAGAGTAAGTTTGTAACTTGCTTTGATTTATAAAACAGCACAAAGGTGCTGTTTGTCATGCCTTCTTTATGGTTGAGGTAATTGAGTAAAAGATAAGTTACTTACTAAAGATCACACACCCAAGTAGTCTGACATAATCCACAATGACAAACAACTCTATATATTATTAACTTTTACCCCCATGACAGTAATGTACTTGCCTACTGCTTTTGCTCATACAAATAAATACTATTAGAGATTAAGCAACCTCCAATCTTGTAGTGTGACCTCATAGTTTCATGCAGTGTATAGCTAGGTTTTTCTAAAGTCATTAGTAGTTTGTACAATCATGCTTAGATAACTACTTTCAAGAGATATTTTTATAGCAGTTTAATTGCCTGCTTCAATAGAATGGTTTTGCTGGTTTCTATCTTTAACTGAAACAGATAATTGAAATACTATTTGAGATCTTGAAAATCCATAAAGCTATGACTTTTGACAATGTAAACTAAAGATATTTTTGTTGCAGAAATGGCCTATGTTTTCAAATCTTCTGTTCTAATTTTTTGTGTAGATGATGTCCTTTCACCTCCTCAACCCAGGGCCACAAATAAAAAGTCAAAAACTCATCTCAGATGGATTTATTTGAAAATACTTTCCTAGATTAAAACTTTTATTTCATCTTTGTTTTCATTTGGTGTCAGAAGGAAAGGCCACACTTTGGAAATAGAACTGTTTATCTTGTTCAGACTGTCTTGCATCTTAATGTGCCTTCTGACAATTGTTTTAATGTATAGAATCTATTTGATAATTAAATGAACAACTGGTAGCAAAATGATCACAGCAATGAGAATGTGGCTAAACTGGTGGGAACAAAAGATGGTAAGTATTTACCAACCATGATCATAAACCAAAGTAGAATTATGTCAGTCATTTCTCTGAGCATCAGTGCAGGGCCAAGTCCAAGCAATGGGTCCAGGCTATGGGCATGTTGCCCTAGCAGAATTACAGGAACAATAATTTGCCTGTCTTCTGTTATATGAAGCATACAGTTAAAGAGCATATGACAAAAAGAAGGTATACAAATTAGACTCTAAAGAACACCACCGAGATCTCTCCATTTTATGATTAAAAATGATTCCACAGTGAACTCTGAGGACATTTTATGCAACTCCTCAGCAAATATTCATTGCTCATTTATGTGGAGAGTAGCCATGTCAGTCAAATGTGGAGAATAAAGTAGGTATTGTGACTGTCATCACAGAACTCTGGTTTACTAGGTAAGACCACGACTTTATCATGATTCAACTTCAGAATGAAGCTTTCTATCTGCCTCACTTGAAGGAGAAAAGGAGAATTGGAGAGGTTGAAATCTCGCCTGGTGGAGACTCTTAACATCTGAAAATAAAAGGAAGGAGAATAAGAGCTATAGATCAAAGAGGGAAAAAGGAAATATAGCGGCTGGGAATGGTGGTTCGTCGGAACATGGTCCATGAATGAAGCTGAATGAGGAAATTTCTGACAGCTTGTGAGAAAACTCCAAGTGGATAAGACAAGGGTCTTGTAACCTTTGTTTCTGTGTCACGTGAGTTGTTCCTGGAATGTGCTGGCTTGTGCCTACCAGGTGTACTAAATTGGAATGAATTTTGTTTTAGATTGCACATCATTTTACTATTATTATTTAGATGATGTCTCCAAGTATGGGTTGCCCTTTGATTTGTAAGCCTAAAATCATGTGATCACTATATCATCTTGATCAACTCTCGATAATAACCTTAGAATATAAACCATCTGATTCTCTGAATAAAGTTGGCTGTCTCATGAGAATTTAGTCTACCTCATTTTTAGGCTCCACTCTCCAGGTTCATGTTACCTACTAGAGAGGTAGCAGTGGCTCATACATGAAATGTTTGTACATAAGAGAAACAGGCAAGAGGATCATCACAAATTTGAGAGCATCCTATTAAATTAACCATGTCTCAAGAAAGACCTGTATGAGCTTTTATGAAAGTGTGATAATACTATGGAGAAATGAATATGATTGATAGAATATGAACTTCTTAATAGTCCCCAAACGGAAATAATACTAGAATATTTCAGAAGTAGAAAAATCCTTTCACATAATTTGGATGATGTAGGGAAAGGCATAGTGAATATCTTTGCAAATATGCTAGATTCAAGTTAGAACATTATAGAACAAGGTTGTATGTTATTTGGGTAGACAGGCAATGGATACCAGACAACCTGGTTTGAAATGGAAGACAGAAACATGATCAATGAATAATGAAGTAATGATGGAAGAGAACCATTCTACCCACTGTTTCCTGTATATAGAAATGGGTGATAACGTTGGGGTCTCATATTACCATGATTTTTAGTGTTTTTTTCCTTTTAAACTTTGTTGCAATGAATTAATAATCTTTGTGGTCATTGATATTGCTAATTTTCACTTGATAAATTTTTAGCACATTCCCATCTCTTATGTTCTAAGGCTTCTTACAAATGTAGTTAATTGAACAGTGTTCTTAGAAGAGGAAATTTAACATATAAGTCCCCATTCCATTACAATGTCCTTGTATAGTGAGGGGCTTTCTAATTGTGTAACACCTGTTTTCCTCATTTACCCTTTTAAATTATTTATATTCTGTTTATTGAAAATAGATGTTTTTTTCTCATTATAACATACTCTGATTAAGATTTTCTTTCTCTCTATATCTCGCATTTTCTCCCCACCTCCCCTCTCATGTGAACCCAACCCATTACTGTCTCACATTAGAAAACAAACAGGCTTCTAGGAAGTAATAATAAAATAAGGTAAAACAAATTTCAACACATTAAAATAGGACAAACCAATCAAACACGAGAGAAAGAGGCAAAGAAAATGCACAAGAAACAAATATAAATGCAGAGACACACTAGTTTGCACACTCGGGAATCTCATTAAAACATAAAACTGGAAAACCATAATATATATGCAAACTTCCAAAGATGTAATTGATCTTCTTTTTCTGTTGGTCATCCAAGGGTATGTGGCATACCCTTGAGGGTTATTTTTCCCAGAAAAATTTCCTTGGGAAACACTAAATGTTCAATTGCAAGAGTTTATAGATTGGAGATACCTTGTAGATTAGGGAAGGGGCATTCGACCACTTTTTAAAGCTCATCTACTTTAAGACTCCATCTGGAGCCGATCTGTGAAAACACTGCATACTGCCTCTGTGTTTGTACGTTCATATGTGCATTAATTCTGTTGATTTAGAGGACTTTGCTTTTTTGGTGTCCTTCATCCCGCATGGCTCTTACATTCTTTTGCTCCTCTTCCGTAGTTTTTCTGAGCCCTGAGGGGAGGGACTTGATGGAGATACCTTCTTTAGGGCTAAGTGTTCCAAGAGTTTTTGTACTTATTCCCATGTGCTACAGAAGGAAGCTTCTCTTATGATGGCTGAGCAAGGAATTGGGTTGTTCATGTAGCAAAACGCCATGAGAATTCATTTTATCGCTATGTTCTTTTGTAAGAATAGTAGCATCTGGTTTTACCCTAGGTATCTACTGTCAGGTTGTTGCTCACTCAAGCAACAGTGCCATAAGTTCTATCTTACAGAGTGGGCTCAGTTTAAATCTAATGTCAGTTGGTTACTCACACAAGCTTTGTGCCACTGTTATACCGCTATTATCTTGCAGTCAGAAAATCATTGTAACTTGAAGTGTTTATACAGAGATCCATGCTTTCATTTCTTTTTTGGTAGCATGTGGAATACCTTCTTTACCAAAGATGCTAGCTTTGGAATGAAGGTTCTCTGTTGGCACCAGCTTGCCTTCTCCATGTTCAAGAAGCTGTGTAGCTGTAGGTGTAGGTGTGTAGCTCTGTAAAGGCAATAGGATCTTGCCTTTAGTTTGTGGAGAACAACCTGTATGTAGTCTTAGCAACAGCCTGGACTGTTTGGGGATTACCACAGGGCTCTTTTGACAAAAAACTGAATTAAATGAAATTAATTACTAATACTGGGAGCTTCAGTATTAGTAATTATCCAGTTTTGAATATCCAGTTTTGGATATTTCTACCTCATTATTTGGCAATTTCATTTAGATTATATTTATACTAGTATATATATGCAATATATAAAAGGTTCTACTGTATTAGGTTTCCATACTACTCCTCAAATGGTATTTAATTTTAGCTTTCTGTCCCTTAATCCCTCCCTCACCCCCTCTTCCCTCACTCTCTCTATGCAATCCTCCTGTTCCTGTCTCCCCTCCAACTCCATGTATATTTATTTATTTTATCTCCCCGCTATTCCTGTATATTTTATTTCAATTTCCAAGGAGATCTATTTTTTCTGCCTAGCCTCTTACTCTATACCTAACCTCAGAGATCCTGTAGGTTATGTTTTAGTTATCATTGACTCAACAGCTAATATCCACATATTAGAGAATATATGCCACATTTATCTTCCTGGGTCTGGCTTACTTCACTCAGGATGTTTTTTTTCCCCCTAGCTTTATTCATTTACCTGAAAACTTCATGGTTCCATTTTTTTTAAGTGGCTGAGAAGTATTTCATTTTGCAAATACACCACGTTTTCTTTACGTATTCATCTACTGAGGGACATCTGAGTTGTTTCCAGTTTCTGGGAATTATTAGTAGAGCAGCAATGAACATGGTTGAGCAAGTGTCTCTGTGGTCAGAAAAAGTGTCTTTTGAGATTATGCCTAAGAGTGGTATAACTGAATCATGAGTCAGAACAATTCCCACATTCCTGAGGAAACACTGCATTGGTTTCCATAGTGGCTGTACATGCTTACAGTCCTACCGTCAATGTTTGCATGTCCCCCTCACTCTACACCCTCTTAGGCATGGACAGCCATTTATTTTATTGATTTTAGCCATTCTGACATGTGTAAGGTGCAATGTCAAAGTAGTTTTGATTTATATTTCCCTGATGACTAAAGATTTTGATATTTTCTTTAAGTATTTCTCAGCCAGTTGTGTTCCCTATATTGCGAATTCTCTAGATCTATTACCCCTTTTAATTAAATTATTTGTTTACTTGATATTTAGGTTTGTAATTCTTTATATATTTTAGATATTAGTCCTCTATCAGATGGGTAGATGGTAAAAATCATTTCCTGTTCTGTTGGCTGCCACTTTGTCTTAATGAAAGTGTCCTTTTCCTTATAGCTTTCAGTTTCATGAGGTCCAATTAATTATTTGGTAATCTTAGTTATTACGCTAATGATGTTTTATTTCAAAAGTCTTTTCATGTTTCGTTGAGTTTAAGGCTATTCCTGACATTTCAATCAGGTTCAGTGTATTTGTTCTTATGCTCAGGTCTTTGGTCCATTCGGATTTGAGTTTTGTGCAGGGTGATAAGTATAGATCTATTATGATTCTTCTATATTTAGTTATTCAGTTTGGCAAGCACCATTTGTTGAAGATACTGTCTTTGTTCAATGTGTATTTCTGGTTTCCTTATCAAAAATATAAAGGTATGGAGGTTTATGTCTGTATCTTCAATGTGATTCCATTGACCAGCATTTGTGTTTTTGTGCCAATGCCATGCTGTTTTTATTGCTATAGCTCTGTAGTCTAGTTTGGTGTCAGGGATGGAGATATCTTCAGCAGGTATTTTGTTACTCAAGATCATTTTAGCATTTCCTCAGGGTTTTTTTTTTGTGTGTTTTTCTTATGAAGCAGAAAACTATCCTTTCAAGATCTGTGAAGAATTGTGTTGGATTTTTTTTAAATGAGGGATTGCATTGAATCTTTTGTAGATTCATTGTACCAGAAGTTGATTGCTTTTGGTAGCTTGGCATTTTTACTATGTTAATCATGTTGATCCATGAGCATGGGAGATTTTTCTATGTTCTTGTATCTTCTTCAATTACTTTCTTCAATTATTTGAAGATTTTATACTACAAGTGCTTCACTTAGATAAAGTTACTACAATATATTTTATATTACTTGAGGCTATTGTGAAATGTGTTGCTTTCATGGTTTCTCAGTTCATTTATATGTAAGATAATTGCAGATTTTGTGAGTTAACTCTGTATCCACCTACTTTGCTGAAAGTACTTCTCACTGTAGAAGATTCCTGGTAAAAATTTTAAAATCACTTATATATACTATCATACTATCTGATAATAAAAGTATTTTGGCTTCTTTCTTTCTCTCTAATTTGTAACTCCTTGAACACCTCCAGCTGTCTTATTGCTGTAGTTAAGACTTTAAGTACTATATTGGATAGGTAGGAAAAGGGTAAATAATCTTGTCATTCTAAATTAATTAGAGTTGGTTTGATTTTCTCATCAATTAATTTCAAGTTGTCTATGGGGTCACTGTAAACTGTCTTTAATATGTTGAGGTTTATAGCTGGTGTTTTTAATCTGTATAGGACTTTTATCATCATGAAGGGCTGTTGTATTTTCAAAGGTCTTTTTTGCATTTAATGAGATGACCATATGATTTTGTCTTTTCACTTGGTTTATATGGTGAATTGAATTTTCAGTTTATTTATTTTAAACCATTCCTACATCTCTAGGGTGAAGCATACTTGATCAGAATGGATGATCTTTTTGATGTGAGACTGGAATCAGTTTGAAAGTATTTTACTAAGAATTTTTAATCCAGTTCATAAGGAAAATTAGTCTGTAAGTTCCTTTCTTTCTCTCTATTTTAAATTTTGGGGTATGAGTATCAAGGTAAATGTCACTTTGAAAAAATAACTTATGCCATGTTCCTGCTCTTTCTATTTTGTAGAATGATTTGAGAAGTTTTGGCATTAATCCTTCTTGCAATATCTCATATAATTCTATACCGAATATATGCAGATCTCTGCTTCTTTTGGTTGGTAGATTTTTAATTATTGCTTCTATTTAACTAGGGGTTATAAGCTGGTTTAAATTTCTTACCTGATCCTACTTTAACTTTGGTAGGTGGTATGTAGTGAGGAAATTATCCATCTTTTCTTAAGATATTTCTCTTAGGTAGAATACAGATTTTTCAAAATATATAATTTTGATTCTTCGGATGTCCTCGGTGTCTGTGGTTATGCTCCCCTTTTCATCTCTAATTTTGTTCATTTGGATCTTCTCTCTCTGCCTTTTAGCTAATTTGGATAATCATTTGTCAATAGTATTGATTTCCTCAAAGAACTAACTCTTTATTTCATTGATCCTTTATAAATTTTTGTTTGTTGGTTCAGGCCAGAGTTTGGTTAGTTCTTGTCTACTTACTTCTTTTAGGTGTGCTTTTTTGTTATTGTTGTTTCAGAACTGTCAGGTATGCCATTAAGTTATTATTATAAGAACTCTCATTTTTTTTTTCAAATTTAGGTACTTAGTACATGAACTTGCCTCTTAGAATTGCCTTCATCATGTACTATAAGTTTGTATATTTAATTTTAGAAAACCTTTGAATGCTTTCTTCCTCCATTTTTCAATCAGTAGTAAGATGATTGTTTTATAAGTAAATTTAAGCTTCTTGTTTTGTTACAATTCTAATCTATGGTGGCAGATAGGATGAAGTGTTTTATTTCAATTTTCTTGTATTTCTTCAGATTTGCTTTGTATTCATATCTTTGATCAGTTTTTGAAATGTTCCATGATGTGCTGCAAAGAAGATATATTCTTTTGTGTTTGGGTGATATGTTCTGTAAATACCTGTTAGATCAATTTGGTTAATGAAATTATTAGTTTAAGTGTTTCTCTCTGTTTAATTTTTGTCTAGATACCCTGCCCACTAGTGACAGTGGGATATTGGAGCCATCTATTCTTATTGTGTAAGGGTCAATATGAGATTGAAGCTATAGTAGTGTTGCTTTTATGAACTTGGATACTCTTGATTTTCGTTCGTAATGTTTAGAATTTCGATTCATCTCTTGGTGAATTTTTTTCCTTGATGATTATTGAGTGAAGTTTTGTAACTCTTCTGATTAGTCTTGCTTTGAAGTCCATTTTGTTAAATATTAAAATGGTTACACTGGCTTACTTCTTTAATCTCTTTGCATAAAATATTTTTTTCCATTTTTTTACCCTGAGGTGATGATTGTGTTTGATGGTAAGCCATATTTCTTGAATACAAGGGAAGGATAGATTATAGCTGAAAGTCTTTTTCTCTGTTTGGTCCCACTGGATTAGATTCTCTCCTGTCAACTGGTCCCCACAGCCACTTATCAAATAATCATGTGGAGGCTTGATATTAAATATAATTGTTTGGCTGATGGTTCAGGCTTCTTATTGGCTAGCTTTACATAAAATTTTTATATGTACACATTTTATATGTACATTTTTAATAATCTACTTATCACCACATGGCCCGTGGTTTACTGGTAATGCTCTGCATATTATTCCTTTGGCAGCTGCTGGTATCTACCTGACTTCGCCTTCTTTTTCCTTGTCTTTCTGCTTGGATTTCCTGCCTAGCTATATTCCACCCAGCCAGAGGCCAAAACAGTTTCTTTATTAACCAATGGTAATAAAAACTTATTCACAGCATACAGAGGGGCATCCCATATCAATAGATTCTGATTTTGGATCCATCTGTTAGACTGTGCTAGGGGGGCCAGGGGTGAAGGGTAATTGACACTTTTAATATTGACAGTTATCAATGAGCTATGTATTTTGATTCATATTATTCTGTGTTACAGCGAGGGCCTTCTCCCTTTTTATTTGTTTATCTGGGATCATTTATTCCTTATATTTTCTTGAATGTAGTAACCTCTTCTGACTGAAGTTTTTCTTCTAGTGCCTTTTGTAGTGTTTGGTTGACAGTGCTTAAAATTGGTTTTTATCATGGCATGGTTTTCTTTCTTCATCTATTATAATTGATAGAATTTCTGGGTATAATAGTGTGAAGCTGCTTCTGTGGTTCTTCAGAGGTTGGAGAACAGCTGTCCAGGCCCTTCTGGCTTTAGAGGTCTATACTGAAAAGTCAGGTGTTAATCTAATAGATTTGCCTTTGTGTGTTACTTGGTCTTCTTTCCTTACAGCTTTTCATATTTTCTCTTTGTTGTGTGCATTTAATATTTGGATTATTTTATAGTGAAGGGAATTTCTTTTCTGGACCAGTCTATTTGATGTTCTTTGTTTCTTGTACCTTCATAGACATCTTCTTAGTTAGGTTAGAGACATTTTCTTTATCATCTTTTTGCGAATGTTTTCTGAGCCTTTGATCTGGGTGACTTTTCTCTCCTCTATTCCTATTGTTCTTAGGTTTGGTCCTTTCATAAAGTCCCAGATTTTATAGATATTTTGTATCAGGATTATATAAAATTTTACATTTTCTTTGACCAATGTGGCCAATTCTTCTATCATGTTTTCAATGCCTAAGATTCTCTTTGCCATCTCTAGTATTCTGTTGATAAGGTTGACCTGTTTGAGTTCCAAAGTTTTTGATTTCCAGACTTCCCTCATTTTGGTGTTGTTGTTGTTGATGATGATGATGACGATAGTATCAGATAGTCCATTTTAGAGCTTGGAAAAACTGGGAGATTGGTTTTAGAGGAGAGAAGAGAGAATAAAAAATCTTTCCAGCTTTGTTTGTCTACCTGCTTACCTGGCAGACTTGGCTGGTTATTTCCCAGGTTGTTGGTGAAGAAAGTCTCCATTATGAGCTAGAGCCTGGAGCAGGGAGGTATTCAGATTACCACATGTGGTTTGCTTCAGAGCTGAGGATGAGATGGGTTGGTTTGATATGCAGATGAGGAGGGAAAGGTGAAGATTGCTAGTTAACCTTCTTTCTTCCCTGGTTGGAGTCCTCATTTGCCTTTTTATCTTTGAGGGGAGATAACTAATTTGATTGGGAAGGACTGAGCATATATGGCAATCTTCCTTTTAATCTATACTCAAGAGAATTCTGGACATTTAGGCATACTTTAGTTTAGGAAAAAACAGTGATGGGTTTGGCAGAGAATGTCAGCAACTAAAGATGATAGATGCCTTTGCCCTTTGGCTCTGACAAAGAAGCCAACGTATACCTTGAAATTTGGTCTAATTGAAGATTGTATATGCTTGTCAATGTATAGAACTGGATGACTAAATGTATGAAAGCCAAGAACAGGAGCAATTACTTAATCTGTTTAGATTATTACAGCCTACATCATAGCCTTTTTATGACTGGAGTTGGGCATATTTTCCTTTAACTGTAAAAGATGAAGAAATGGAGCCTCTAAGAAAATGAGTCATTTAAAGCTGTATGTTGATCCTGGTGTGCAGCCCAGGCCAAGGTTAAGCTTTCTGATTCTATTTTACGACACTGGAATGTTCAGACGCCTTTAAGTAAAGCCAAAGTGACACTTTTGGCTGATTTAGCATTGCATATTGGATGCCTTCTTTGCAGTGGCCAGTGAACTGACTGACAAAGAGAATTTAGGCCATTACAATATCCAAAGTCCAACTAACCACTAAAATCATTTCGGGGAAAACAATGTCAAGTATCAAGCAATAGTCAGTTTGGACCACATTTTAAAGGCATATTTACAAGCCTATCTCAGAGAGTGAAAATGGCAACTCATCAAAAGGATACTATTTGAGCATTAGCCTTTAAGAAAAATATAGGTTTCAAAGGCAGTGATTCTAGGCACATTATTTTCTCTTGTTATTTTTTTCCAAGCCATCTTCTACCTTTTGCTTAGTTGTTAAAGGTAACTTTCACCATTAAAATGAAACACACAAATATGGACTTGCATATTCCAAAAGAATCAGGAACATATTTTATGCATTTTTGTACTACTAGTGAAGACAGCAAGCATTGTTTACTAAAGACAACTAATACTTATGCAAATATTCTAATCTTAGAGAATTTGATTAACTTGGAGAATACATGCTAAACCTATAAAGAGATATCCATATTCTTCTTTAGAGTCATTACCACATGTGAAAGGAATAGGGCTAAAAGGGTCATGGTCAACAAACATGGCAGGAGGGGATGCGCATACTGCATGCTTGAAGGTGAATATCAGAGACAAGTTTGCTTGGTCTGTGTTATCTGAATCTTAGAGCCCAATGAGAAGGATGCAGTGGTGGAGACATTTAAATGAAATAAGAACACAAGGACAGAAGAGAGCTGCTGGTTTACTGTTGGAATATACCCAGATTCAGAGAGGTTTAACTCATAAAGGCAAGCAAACCAGCAACAACAGGAAGACACTAAAATATTACATGGTGTGTGACGATCCAAACACATTCACTTAGAGCCTAAGGCCAAACCAGAATAAGCCTCTATTGTGCTTTGTTTGATTAAACTGACTAGGAACTATCATTCAAAGTTACTAAAGATAATAAGAGAGTGAAAATTAATTCTATTCCCAAAAAGTGAACAAAAATTTCTTTCTAGGATTCTTTAACTACTTTAAATGGTATAATTATCTTCTCGTCCCCTCAATTTGGCACTGTTTGTGGCCCACAGACAAAATTCGAGATATCTGTCTATTAAGGTCTCCCAAGTATGCCAGTGACTGATTCTTTGAATCTTTACAGGGTATAAAGGTAAACTTTGTATAGTTGATCAGGATCAATTAAAAATAAGCACATATATACTTCATATATCAATTCTTAGATGAGTGTACAAATTTATGATGACTTTTCATTCCTTTACAAAATCAAAGTAAAGGCTTCCTCTAGCTCACAACCTCCAGTGAAGCTCTTTGGCAACAAAAAATGTGTTCAAAGACTTGAGGAGTCCACTGTTTTGTTATATATGGATATATTGCCAGAACTTACTTCTGTGCATTGTGTGTCTCCTGCATATGGAGCCCTCACAAAGCCCTCAGATGCTCTGTAACCAGAGTGACAAATGATTGTGAGCCATCATGTGGGAACTGGAAATCAAAGTTGGGCCCTCTAGAAAACCAACCAATGTTCTTAACTGCAGGGCATTTTTCCAGCCCCAAGAACATGTTAAATGGTACATCATTTGGCATTTCCTACATGTGGCAATTTAGTTTGGAAATGAAGAACAAAATGTTTCTTTTTATTATCTTACTATTTTTGTTCTTATCATTCTTGAAACAGGATTATACTATGTAGCCTACCCTTGCCCAGATCCCACAGTTTTTCTGTCTTCACTTCCTAAGTTCTGGATTGTAAGCATGTGCTACCAAACCTAACAAGATGATTAAATTCAAGCAGAAAGTCAATAATAAACCCTCTTATTTTAATTCATTGTGTTTACTTCCTATTTCTTCCATAATAAATGACAAAAGCCTTGGTGCTTTACAGGTATTACTAAGGATTGCACAATCACTTTACAGTCTTGCAATCTCAAATGACTACTGCTGTTTCTTCTGCAACTTTTGATCCCCAGTTCTTACACTCTATCACTCTAATCAATCTTTTTCCTAGCCTCATCTGATACTCTAAGTGGACTGTATTATCTGTATAAGGTCCAACCATACAATATGGGACAAGGTCTCCATCTGAACCTTCTTAATAATATCTGCAAACTCATTTTAGGCAAGTTACATAGTCACCAAATTCAAAGATTAGATGACAGCCACATTTGTGTCCCATTTTATCTACCACCATTTATATCAACAAATATCACATAATATTTGAGAGAGTAACAGGTTTGAAGATAACGTTAGTGAACATATGTCTTTTGTAAACTCCTCAGAAGTAACAAATGGAAGAAAGATATAAATAGAAAGAGAAAGAGGGAGAGATAGAAAGAGAGAGAGAGAGAAACAGGCAAGCATGTCACAAATATTCATAGCACAATAAAAGCACAATACAAGTGAAATGTAGAGTTTTAAGTTTCTTCCAGAAAGTAGATGAACTTTTGCCAACTAAGTCAGTTTCTAATTTCTGTGGTCAAGGGTGCTCAAGTCAGTTCACTATGTGATGAAACTATTTAATATGCACCCAGAGAAGAGGTCTTTGAAAAACATACTATCTGCCAAAATAATATTACAATTTTAACCCATTGACCTAACATTATATACACATTTCAAATATAAATTAGAATTATGAGCTATGAAGAATTACAGGCAACATCATGCCCTAAATGTGCAAAGCAGATGCTCATTTGTCCCATAAGTCAATGTATAATTATATTCTGTATGTCATCACCTAGAACACTATGTGGGGATCAGATATGAATACACCAACAGCAGAGGTAGAAATCAGATGAAATAAAGAAGAAAGAGAGGGAGAAAAAGAGACAATGGGCATGAGAAGGAAGGCCATCACTACCACCAATAGTCATAGAGATAATTATTATGAAGGAAAACCAAAATGCATTGTTATTTATGCAAATCTTCATTTAGCTTTCTACCACACATTTAATAACACGCATCTATTATTTAGTTCAATTCTTTGAAGTGCCTCTGAGATAGACACATTCATATCTATTTTATAAATGAGGGCCCTGGAGATCAGTTGAAAAAATGACTAGTAAGAACACTTTCTCAGCTATGTTCATAGTTGCTCATTACAGCATTATTTGTAACAGCCAGGACCTGGAAAAAAATGTAGATGTCTGTCAACCAAAGAATGGATAAAGCAAATGTGCTACATTTACACAATGGAGTATTACTCAGCTATAAAAAAAATCAGTGGCATCATAAAATTTGTGGGCAAATGGATGGAACTAGAAATATCATCACCCCAACTCAGTAATGCAAACACAGTATGTACTCACTCATGATGTAAAGCAAAGGATAACCAGACTACAACCCACAGCTCTAGAGAAACTAGGAAATAAGGATGATCCCAAGAGGAATATAGGGATGACCCTGGGAAGAAGAAATAGATGAGATCTCCTGGGTAAGCTGGAGGTGGAGGTGGAGGAAAGGAGACTGAATGAGAACATGGGGGAACAGAATGGTTGAGCTGGGTGAGGGGCAGAGGGGGAAAGCAATGAAAGAGATATCTTAATAGAGAAAACCATTATGGGGTTAGGGAGAAACCTGGTGCTAGGGAAACTCCCAGGAACTCACAAGGATGACCTCAGATAAGACCATAGCAATAGTGGAGAGGGTGCCTGAACTGGCCTTCCCTTGTAATCAGAATGGTGAATACCCTAACTATCATCATAGAACCTTCATCCAATTACTGATGGAAGCAGATGCAAGTACCAGGCAGAGCTCCTGGAGTCCAGTAGAAGAGAGGGAGGAGGGATAATAGGAGCACACTGGGTGGGGATCAAGCTCAAGATAAGGAGATTTACAGAGAACCCATTCAAGCTCATTGGAGCTCACACTCTCTAGACAGACAGCTGTAGAGTCTGCATGGGACCAAACTAGGCTCTCAGCATGTGGGAGACAGTGTGTAGCTTTTTCTCTTTGTGAGGCCCCTGGAAGTGGAATTGGGGTCTATCCCTGGTACATGATTGGCTTTTGGAGTACATTTCCTATGGTGTGGTGACTTGCTCTTGATAAGGAGGAGCAGGGGAGCTTGGTTCTGCCTCAACTGAATATACCAGGCTTTGCATACTCCCCATGGGAGGCCTTTGCCTTTTGGAGCAGTTGATGGGGGTAGATGGCAGTGTGGGGGGAATGGGAGTAGGGATGGGAGGAGGAATTGTGACTGGTAAGTGAAAATGAATAAAAAAAAATTACAGTTGCAAGCTACCATACCCAGAAAAGCTTAAGCAACTTAAAAGTGAAAAAGGTTCATTGACTAGTAATGACCAAGACTCTGAAAGGTTAGAAATAAAATGTTACATGTGAGCATGTCATTTTATTGTTGACATTTTTGATATGATGTTGAAAGAAACTATTGCCTCCTACTGTAATAAATTTCAAGTGTCAGAGTCAAGAGAAAAACATTTCCTAGGAGACAAAAAAGTGTAGATGATAGCGTGGCAATTTATGAGCCTTCCCTCCATGTCAGCAGCATGTATTCACCTTGGATCGGGCAATGTGCTAATCTTATACTTAGTATCTATGACTGCTCACAGGTCTTTCAGCTCGGAATGTCAGTACCTTCGTCTGAAACACGAGAATAGCAACAAAAATAGTATATGTTGTTAAGTAGTTAATAGCTGCCTTGCATTAAGTCCTTAAGAGACAGGAGCCAATTATCTCTTCAAGAAGAATCTAATTCATTTGGAATAAGAATAACTTGACCTCGGTGCCTCATTGCCCACAGAGGATTCATTTACAGGATTCTCTGACAAATCGATGAAGCTCAAACAGGCACGACCATTAAGAAGGGAACTGTGAGCCAACTCCAGGAAGAATAAGACAACTAGTTAATTCCACACCACCCCAAAGAGCCCAAACTGAACAATAACTGCATTATCTATCACAAAAGAAGACTGAAGTTAAATCATTGCCAATCCCTGGACCTACTCAGACTTTCCAAGGCAGAGACAGTATGGTGAATATAGAAAGAACCCCCCCCCCCACACACACACACACAAATCTAGGTAAATCCTTGCAACTGTTTACAAGACAAAGAGGAGCTCAATAGAAACCGATTATAAACAGCATATGTTATTAAACTCAAAACACGTGGAAGAATAAAGGAAAATCCCATATATTTTCTCAGTGTGACAGGGTTTGAATCAAGTTCTGGGGGAAGTTGGATGAGGCCACAAAAAAGGCCTTGGCATCTTTCATAGATCATTAAAATGCCCCTTCCCCCAAAAATAAAAGCATTTGCCTATTTAATATAAATGATAACTCACAGAATACATTAAATGCTGTGTACACATATCCACCCGTATGTTCTGGAAACAGCTAGAGCTGCACAAGGTAAACTTATGATTGAGTAACAAAGCCATTCCCTGCTGAACCCCTCAAAACTCATGGGGATCATTCTCCAAGCTTCTTTCTAATGGTCTCGGCATACTTTTATTTTTAAAAGGGTATTGAATGTCATTTGTTTTAGAATTGCATTAGGTTTATCCTCTGGTGTGACCGTCTTCTATCATTATGGAGCATATTATCACATAGTCAGTGATTGGTCCACAAGTGCGCGATTGAGAAAACCTGGGTTTTTCCGTTACAAGACTGAAGTCAAGTCTGTGGCTTACCGCACTCTTGTCCCCTCCCGGCTTATTTCTTTTGCTCACAGAACTCTCTTCTTTGCAGCTAGGGCTCTCAGTTTGACAGAAAAGGTAGTACTCTGGCTTTGAATCCTTCTGAGTTACTCATTCAGTAACTCAATAGAGAAAAATCTTCCTCCTGAAAAGTTGACTCCTATGACATGTAGGTCACATGGACTAATGAGACACTGGAAGAGATCTCAGCATATTTGTGAGCTTTCAGAATTAGAGTGTTCAAGTTTGAAAGCAATTTCTAGAATTCTGCCTACTGTGTCCCAAGGGAAACTTGGAGAACGTCTGTTTAACTCACAGATTATCAGTAGCATTTTCTATTGCGTTTGATCTGTTTGTGGCAATGGCAAGTGAACAGGGGCTTCACACACACTAGCAAGAGTTCTACTACTTACTGGTTTGCCTACTCCAACCATTCTTTACGTTTTAGCTTGAGAGAGAGGCTCACTAAATTCTCTAGGCTGGCCTTGAGCTCAAGGAAAACTTAAGTTTGAGTTCTTCCTGACTCAGTTTTCTAACTTCCTAGGATTGAAGGCCTGCGCCACCCAGCTATTTTTCTTCTATTTCATTTAAATAGACATTGTTAATATAACCACTGCCTCTGTACCATCTATCTCCTGAGTTTATGAATTAGTCCCTATAATCCTAAACACACTCATTTCATCTAAATCTTTTGAGCCGTTATGACAGTATGTTCCAGCTTTCTTGGACCTCAGTGTAAAGAAGACAAAGTTCCCTATTCAGAGGTAGATTGTCCATATACACACTTTCCCAAAATAAACTGAACATACATGAAATGCTAGCTAAAGGCCTGTGTTCAGGGTTCTACGCTTGCAGCACTTAATAGGTAAACAATAGTGTCTTTGACAGACCATGATAATCAAAATCCAAGAAGGTGATATATGGATGACTTTCATTACCTACATAGCTGTTCATCATTGAATTATTTGCATTATATTTGGAGCCTTGGAGTTTTAATACATTGACTGTAAACAGTCAAGCACATTTCTTAGATCTGTGGAGGAACTACAAATAAACAAAATAACATCATATCAATAGCGCTTGTATTTATGTCTGTTCATCTTTCCAAAAGGGTTTTACAACTCAAGCTGAGACACAAAGTTTTGTTTCTTAGGATGCTGATGGTGTAGGAATGGGTTATATACAGCACTGCCTTTCCAGTCTGCTCCACAAGTTTCCATTTATGAGAGTGTTGGGTGAGATTCGATGGATGGTGCTCTACAAAGTATTAGAGATAGGAGTAGGAAATGCTTGCATTGGTTTGTGCCTCTCAGAGGTGTCTTGATCATTTACAGATGGTAGGCACTTCAGATGTGATGACAATTATGCTAAAACAGAACAATTAACAACAGTCAAGCAAAGAATTTAAAATGAGACTCATATCTTGAATGACAAGTGTCTCTTGGAAATTCTCACTGTGGATCTGCTTAGAAGGTTTTTCTCTCTGAGCAGATAAAATATTCTATTTTACACATACTCTCGGAGTGACTCCAGCTTGTAAAATAGTAGGACTAGAGTCAGTAAAGCATTCATGAATGGACAGGTTCCTACAAGTATTCGTCACCTGGGTTTCCTCTGAACCCTGTGGAATTCAGTTCACAAAGATAGTCATCAGGTTTAATTCTGCGAAAGAGAGGCACGAACTTCCTGTGTTTATGAGTAAACAGTAGGCATTTGAGAAGTTGAGCTCTGTGTCCACTTCCCGATGAGTGACTTTGAAAAGACAAATGGATTCAAATGTCAGATAAGGCTCAGAGGGCTGGATCGTGTATCCAGGTTGTCTAGATTTTGTTGTCTAAGAGACTTAACTTGAAGAGCTGTTCACAGTTTAGCAAGTCAAAGGAAACTCACACTGCATTGTTGGCCCTCCGTTTGAAAACAAACTCCATCAAGGGAGGAAAAAAAACATCCAGTTTCAACATTTCCTCCTTCAGGCCTATTCATGCTAAAAAACAGAATTTTAAGAGCATTACACACATAACTGTATTCTTAGTTATTACGGTTACCTGATCCTTTAGATTAATGCACTGAGCTCTTTTGTTTTTCCGAATAAATACTCAACTCAGTAACAATTTAATACAGAGAGTTTTAGGAAGGCAGGGATGTTTATATCATTTTTGGTGACTGATAAATAGTGGTAGTTCTTTATCTTTACAAAAATAATATTGTGAAGATGTTCATATGTGTGTATTTGATATGTAAGTATATGCATGCATGCGCATATACATATTACACATATATAAGCGCAGATACAAAAGTTCAATGAATTAAAATGGAACTGGTCAGAGTGATTTAAGGGCAAAATTAATCAACAATAAATCTACAGTTATAAATAAACTTAATTGACTTCTATATGATCCTGTTTGCTGTTACCATTCCTCATGTATAGTGGACAAAAATATTAGAAATGTCAATTTTTATCATCAGTTTGGAAAGTTCTGTCTTTGTTGAGATTGACATTTTGATTAAAATAGCTCAGATTATAAGAATACTTGTTTACAGCCATTGTCTGTAACATGAGCAACCATTATGGCATAAATAGACCAGAGGCTTCTCACTTCATCATTTCAATCTCAGAGATGATGGCCACTTCAAAGTTGAATGTATTTAATATGATATATAACTATAATACAAAATTGCAAAAATATGAGTCTTTTATGAAGACTATTCTAGTTATCAAAATTAAAGGAGGCCAGGTAAAATGGATTTGTTATATTAAATGTTATAAATGTTACAGATTATTAACATAGAAACCATGGACACTTTACTTACTCGTGAAGTGAGGTTAATTAATTTTCAAAAGACAATATATTATCTACAATTTTAAAATATTTTTAATTTGGGGAAAAATTCACAGCATCTCAAAACCCCCTATTTAAATTCTTATGCATCTAAATGCAGCTCATAATATTATTTTCTAGCAAACTGTCTACCTGCAATTATTCACAAATTCACAAACATTTACAAATTTAGACTAGTTTTCTAAACTTTAGGGGAAAAAAAGATAAAACTTGTCTTGTATCGAACCACTCACAAGCAGTTACAAATTTAATGTTACTATTAGTAACTAGTAATTGAATCCTAAACTGCAAAAACTGGAGTTTAAAAAACATGCCTAATCATATCTCACTATCCTCTTCCCTAGGCCCTAGATCCAACATACCAATCACTAAGTTGCTAATATGCTCATAAAATGAACTCTTGGACATTTCAACACTTAAAACCACATTAAGTACATAGAAATTTACCTTTTTTTGGAGAAAGTGGTTATTGAGATAGTTTTCAAAGTTTTTATTTCAGTCTGTCATTGACAAACCTGTATCTAGCACAGACACTTGTAAAAAGTCAAATACTACCATAAGTGTGTTTAGAAGTTTCAACTTGAATTTAAAAACAAAATCAATCTTTACTTTTCACCCTAACAAATGACTCTCAGAGCCAAGAGACAGTCACAATGTAGACTGGCATTTTCAAGACCAACAAAGTCAGTTTGAGAGCACATCACAGTCTTTATGCCAAAGCAAGCGAGTACATGGCTATGTGGAAATGCTTGGTTCTTCATGAGAAATGTTTGGCCAGCTTCTTTTGTACTTCCAAAACACAATATTAAGATTAAAACCAGCAACAAAAACAACAAATATCATCAGTTCTTAATAACTTATGGATTCAGTCCAATAGTAGCTTTATCAATTAAGACACTAATAAGGGAGAGATGTGGAACCAAGGCTTTCTTTAAAAAAGAATTGAGATGATTTGTGTCATTAAACAGTGTTCACAGAAGAAAAGGGTCATTAAAGCAGGTAGTACAAGAGGCCAATAAAGGTTTACTTGGGGTCCCAGGAGCTGAAACTCTGTTGCTTCTCTTTCATTAGCCAGTAGACAAGTATGATGTCATTCATTAACACTTCATCTGTGTTAGTGCCTATCTACACTTCCTGTTCTGGTACTAGGGTAGGCATCATGATGAGAACAGAGAAATAAATTGTTCAAAATAGTAGAATTCTTATTCTTTAAGAACTGACTTTTGGATGGAGATGAAACACATGAATATGGTAAATATACGCATAGCATACCGAAAGATAAAGAGCAAGTCTTTAAGACAGGAAGTATCAAAATAACATAAAAATGTTATTTTGAGTGCTTGGGTTAGACAAGAAATGACAGCTATTGTCACATGTGAGAGCCTATTTTAAAGAGGAGAGAGTGGATATACACATTATACCTAGGTATAAACTTCCAAGGAGGAAGAATGGAGATTCGCTATTTTTGGTAATATACTGCACAACTTCAAAACAAGATTACTCAGTGTGTCAGTACGACAGAGTTGATAATCAGGCTAATTAGGTTGGATTCACAGCCGTCCCTCTACTAGGGAAGGGAGTTAGAGACACTCTGGTGTAAGAGACAGTATGTCAAAGTTAAAAAAATAACTCATGGTATTTTATCACTCTCCAGCATACACATCTTAACAGAGGAACAGCTCAAATGACTCTTTCAGAGATGTAGAAAGAGAGGCTTATAGTTGTATATTGGCTGGTTCCCTAATGAATAAATCAGACATGAGAATAGGAAAGGGGGGGAAGACAAAGAAAAACTTAGTAATGCCATTCTGAATGACTGTTTTACATTACAGAATCATAAACACCAGTGTTCCTGGTTCCTTTTCCAGGATTTCTTCTTCATCCATGGTTTCTCTTTGATTTTATATTAAAATGCAGTCTCTAGAAAGTTTATGATTTCACCCAGTTGAATATTTAACTGATTATTCTAGATGTCAGTGGAATATAATCTTATTTGATTTTTACTTTATTTTTATGTATAGAGAATGCTAGGGAGTGTCTCTGTCATGCTACGAGCATTGTTTAACTATTTCCCCAATGATTATTTAATGACTCACCTATTATGAGTCATTGCATGAAACAAATTGTTCTCAAGTGCTCTGAAGATGTAAGTAATTGATGGTGAATATTTCTTTTTTTAGAATAGGACACACCTGTTTCTTCAGGAAGACCAGCAGCTTAATGTATCAGGAAAAGAAAACTAATCACTACTGTCTTGTCTTTTTTTTTTTTTTTTTTTCTCCTGCTCTGGTTAGTTTTTTGTATAACCCCGAGGAATCACAGTTGGGACAACCATCAAAAGGCGTTTTTATACCACCACTGGGTGCTATGAGGTGACTAAGTGGTGACCAGCTCAGTGTGTTCTTTGAGCATCACACAGCTCCATGTCTATACCATGACCTTGCAAATACAGAAGGTCGCTGCCTCTTCCTGCCTCTCACACAACTACGTATCCAAGAATTTTCTTCCCTGCCTGCACTGGGACTTTCTGTTCTGAAACAAGCAACCACTTAACCCCGTCCTTCTTTAGCTTTTGTTAAGCTAAAGAATTTTGTTAATTCACCTTCATAGGCAAATAAAGGTTGATGAAACTACGCTTGTGTGTGCCAACATAACCAAAGCAAAGGCACAGGCCATGTTCAAACTTGAACTAAAACTCTGCCAACTTACAGAATTCTCAGTGAATTCATGGTTGACATTTGTTCCTGATCTTTTTTTTTTAACAGCTCATACACCATAAGTAAAAAATGAGTCAGTGTAGGCATTTGAATTCCTTTGAACCTTTGTACAGATTGTGGAAAATGCTGCTTGCACATATCCTCCTGCTCTACCTTTTAGTCCTAAGTGAGCCGCTGGAAGAAAGTGACATTCTGTGGTTGTCTGATCTCAAAGCCATTCCATACTTTCAGTGTTTTATCATCCTATACTTTAAGAATTATTTCTTAATTATTATATGAGACCTGTGTTTAGATGATCTGTCCACCTGCCTTATCAGGACCTTGAGACAATATTTTAATCTTATCTTGCATGTCATAAATTTGACCTGCTTGCAGAACAGAAATGTCTTGGAATTAGTAGAAGAATGACTATGTACTTCATGAAGTACAAACTTTTAGCATTCACATATAAGGGTTGACTGAAGAAGATTGTAAATGTTGTATTTATAGTTTATCATAAAATATTTTGAAAAATGTAGAGGTATTGATCTATACATGGCCTACAATCTTTGTAGTAAAGAAAATAAAATTTATGCCCTGGAAATGCTGAAGCATACATTGGCAGTTCATATATGACGGTTCTGTTGAACTTGTCTACATTGGGTTTCATGGTCTAAGTTGATGAGGACGACTGACCAGGTCTTTTCATCAAGAGGGCATCAGATCATGTTATAGATGACTATGAGACACCACCTGATTGCTGGGAATTAAACTCAAAACCTTTGGAAGAGCAACCAGTGCTCTTAAATGTCTCTCCATTTAATTAATTAATCTCTCCAGCCCCTGCCTTAAATTATTTCCATGCTTGGGTACAAAATATACGTTTCAATTGGTACTATCTATTTATGCCCCACCTGCTTGTTGGCTCCTCCATAAAGCTAATCATCCACTTTTTCCACAATGCAACTTTTGAATCTCTGCCTTGTTTGCACTTGGGTCTTTATGCAGCATTCTTTGGTGTGGACTTACTACTATCTCTGAATCTTTGAATTTAGGTCTGAAGTCCACCCTATTTGCTGATGTCTAGATATGCATCAAATTGACGTTTTAGTATAAACAACTATGGACCTAACAAACATCTCAAGAGTATCATTTCCATAAAATATCTCTTGTTCTCCCAGTCACAGGCTCCAGTTTTGCATATTTGCATTCTTGATATTAGTTGCTCAGGACTGTCTAATGTGTGTGTATGAAATTCACATCCGTTACATGACGGTGTTTTACTGTCAACATATAACCAGAATATAATGTCTCTCTATACCTCTGCCTTTGTGACTCTCAGCAGGTCTAACACACACTGAATACTTGGAGGGTCAGGCTGATAAAAGCATGGCAGATCTTGTCGTTTCTCTGCCTCGCTTCATTCAATGACTTCTTAAATCTCAGTTAAGGCAGAATTTTTGCATCCTTATGACGTTCCATAAGAAACTTCACCGTCAGCTCAGCTCTCTGTTCTATTTCTGGTATTATTTGCTGTATCTCTCTTCCGTCCACCCCTAACTGTAGTTCTCATTCTATGTTCATGTCCTTATTGTTCTGAGAATGTATTTGAGATCTTTGATGCTTAGAAGTTTCCTTTAATTATCCTTCCATATATATTGTATGCTGACTATCAAATCAACATTCGAAATTCAACACAACATTAACAAAATATTCAAAGATTAGCCTTACATAAAAGATCTATTCTTGAAATTAAAGCAGTGGTTCTTAACGTTACTAATGCAATGATCCTTTAATACAGTTCCTCATGTGCTGACTTCCAGCCATAAAAATTATTTTTGTTGCTACTTCATAACTGAAATTTTGCTATTGTTATGAATCATAATCCAAATACTTTTGTAGATAAAGGTTTGTCAAGGGGATCCCAACCCAAAGTTTGAGGACTGCTGGACTAAAAATAATCAGTAAAATGCTTGCCATACATTAATTTCTATCTCCCAAGTCCATATGAAAATTTCCGTATTTGATGACCTGTATTTGTAATCCCAGTGCTGGAGAAGGATAGACAAGTAGATCTTTAGGGTTTTTTGGTGTGCCAGTCCAGATTACTTCAAATGTTCCAGGCTAGTGGGAGACCTTACCCCCCAAAAACAAGGTAGATGGTGTGTAAGGAATTACTCTCTAGGCTGTTCTCTGTCCTGCACATGCACATGCACATATATCTGCATCTGCACCCAGGCATGCGTAAACACACACAGAGGCCTGTGCAAGTGAAGCAAAGTAAAATAACTAATCATTTTTCAGATAGCTTCCCTTTAATTATATCTTTGCGTGAAATATGTTCACTTATTTCCTGTGTTTCAAATGAAAAGTGACTGTGTTTGTAATGTTTATTTCTTGTATCCTTAACACAAGAAATACACATGTGTGGCACTCACTCCCTCCAGTCATTAAATGTGTGAGTGAGTTGTCTCCGTTCAGACGTTAGTCCCTCAGAATACACGTGACAGACCTTGAGCAATTGAACTTCTCCAGCTGTTTCCTCAATTCAAGAATTAGGACTATTATTAACTTAAAATAGATGAGACAAGGAGAATTAGTCTTTCCCATGGATTAACCACCTAATTTGTTATCCACTACTAAGTGGTCAGTCCTAGAAACATATACATGCATTCCATACCGAAGGGACTCAGCGGGTTGTATGTGTATGTTGATTCATTTATATGTACTTGTAACAACAATGATTAAAGAAAACAAAACCTTGAATTTGGGAGAGAAAGGGGTGTTAGGCAAGGGAAACTTAGGAAGAAGGAGGAGAAGATTGATATAATTATATTTTAACTAAATTAAAATGTTTAAACTTAGAGAAAATTCTAGAGAGCAGATTGAGCCTTGGTTATCCCTAGGGCTTCTCCCTGAGTTTCCTCCTTACATAGGCAGACTTTTTTTGTAAATTAATTAATTGTGTTTTTGAGCTCCTCAACTCCATCATATTACTCCCTTGGCATCATTATGACCACTTTCTGTCCAGTGAACAAGCTGTTTTTCTTTCATACTCTGTTCATTAAATGAGCTAAATTCACCAACATATTCACAGAAGCTCAACTGGATATTTATTCATTAATTTTAGATTATTTTTTAATTGCTATGGAAAATAATGAATTTTGTTATGGGATTTCATACATACTTATTCTTACTGGCTTTGTTTTCTGGTCCTCTCTTGCTGTAGGAAATCCTACAGACAATAATTACCTGCGCTCTGGGGAGTGGCCTCTTATACTAATTAAGCCAATGTAGAGCACGCATCCAGCCTCTTTTCCAGCTGTGAGATTGAGTTTCTGATCTCTGTTCAAGCAGAGGATTCTGATTTGTGAGTCTACCTCTACATAAATAGCCATCTATTTCTCAGTTCTGAGCTAGTGTGGGATTTCTGGGTTCTTCTTTCTCATACAAGATATTTAATAGTGTCAAAATGTATTACAGGTTAGTGTAACTCCCTGAGAAAGAGAACACAAACATATACAAACCACTGCATTCAATACCTACACTACAAAAAAAAAAATAAACACCAGTACTGAATCTATAAAATAGATTAGAAGAGACCCATGGTTCTAAAGAAGAACTAGTTGTCTTTTGTCACTGAGACATATCTGATTGCCACACTTAGAGGAGGTATGCTACTCTCCTGAGGGTGCAGGACAGAGCTGATTTTAACCATCTTACAGATCATGAGGCAGCATCCTGTAACTAATTATTTAGGTCAAAGTGTTGATAACAAAATTCTGGGAAATTCTAGATAATCAAAACAAATTTATTAATGTAAGATTCTCTGATCCTCATGTTATTGTTACTATATATATAATATTATATAAGCATACATAATATATGATTATTGCTTTATAAAATACAAATATTTGCTGAGCAATTTGAGATGCCATTATGGTGGCAGAGCATCTCAAATTCCAGCCATGACCTACACTGTGTGTGGCCTGGTCCACTTCTTGGCCTTATCTCCTTACCCGACAGTCTGGTCTGAGCACGTTGACTGATGTTCTGTTCCTTAATATCCATTCATACCTATTCTTTCCTTAGGTTTAAACTGCCTCATGTTTAAGCTGTGTTATATTTGTCAAAATACCCATCCTTAGTAAATAGTACAAAGAAAGTTGCCAATGAAAAATGTGTCAAATAAACAAGGATTTGAGTTCTTATAGCAGGCACACAAATACAAAGAAAATTTAAAGAAAAAGACACAGGCTCATAACTATTAAAAAGTCATAGGGTTTTTTTTCTTCTCACAAATAAAAAATCAATAGAGAAAATTTTACTTGAAAATTTACAACATTATATTTATTTGGGAAAGTCATTATTGACATACTAATCCTTCAGTTTTATTATGTTGCTATGTTGCTGGGTTTTTTTTTTACTTAATTTCTCTCTACATTTAAAATGTTCCCATGAACTTCCCCTGCAAGAAGAACATGTCAACTTAGTTGGGACGTACATATTGATTCAAAGGTTCATTGTGTGGTGACACAGATTATAGGTTTCTTTTCCAACAGCTTTTTCTGGAAATTCATTAAAAAAGTAAAATTTATGTATTTAAATTAAGGCTCTGATATTGGGCCTGCCTGCCTGTCACAGGTATCAAATTTGAGATTTCCAGGGATGTAAATATACTGTGATCCTCCATTTCTAAGATGATATCAGAATCTACTGGTCTATATTACTCCTAAAGAAAACATAGAATGTGTTCCCATCGTCAGATTATGTTAGTAAGATCGATGACAATCTTAATAGACAAAACTTAGTCTCACACATCAGTGGAGAATAGATGGGACAAATAACCACCTCAGCAAATGTAGAAATAATTGAGTTTTAGCTATTGATTTTAGACTATTCGGCAGATCAGGAGTTTGTATCCCATTTTTACATTCTGCATCACCAGGTAGATGGACATACATTTCTAATTAAGTAGTTGAGAACTGTTCAGGGCCTGCTAATGGATGGCAGAAAATTAGCTAATCACATTCAAGTGTTCCATAATTTATTCCTTAATTCCTCAAACATGCATTATATGACTAAGTGCTCCAAACATCTGCACTTGCATGGAGTGTGTTAGTAAATATAAATAAACACTGTGGAGATGTATGACCTGAAATGCTTGCTAGTTCTGGAATGGAAGAAGCATACTATTTGTGAGACTACATTAAAGAAAGGCTTTCTTCTGGCCAAGGAATGTCACATCTATGTTCCAAAATTCTTTCGGTTCTCCCTCTGGGGAACTTCTCAGGGGAAGTTGACCAGTGAGACTCTAGGCTCACGCTCCTCACTTGAACTCTGAAAGACTCACATGGATGCTGCATAAACTGTAACTTTTGACAATACTTTACTTGAAAAGAGAAGGTAGTTTTGCTCTGCCTTTACATTCCCTCTAATATCTCTAATTCTCATCTGTGAAAGATATACTGAAAGACATACAGTTATACAGACAGACAAAGTTCTGTACAAACCTGCGTCTCCAGCTCCCCAAGGAGCTTTAGTTTAGTCATTCCAACAGAAGTTATCATCTGCATCAGGAAAGAGATGTCAGCTTGGCAAGCATACACATTGTTTATGCAAGAGATAAACTGAGACTCTTATTAACCTTCTTCTTTTAGCTTGATTCAGAAACTAAAACTCTGACTACAATTTCTATAACTCATTAGTAATTAAATCTATCAAACACTAGCCACAGTCACACGAAACTTACTGTTCTCAATCTTAAATCCAGAAAGTACTAGCTATGCATAGAAACAGATAAGTATGTTCCATTCCCTAGCTTCTGACAATGGGTAGGAGTTCTTCTTATATTGTAAATGTATTGTCCTGATCTCTTTGTCCATTTCCATTTGCCATGTTCCTGTGTCTCTCCGCCCTTAGATGAACATCTTTGTATGAAGTTTTAGTCATGTTGGAAGTATGATTGGAAGCATACTACTCTAGTATAACTATCTCAATGGGAAGATGTTGACTGAGGTTTCTGTCCTGCCTGATTCCCGCAGTCATTAAGTTCCCCCCCCCCCCAAATCACACAGGTCTACATTAGTTATAAACTGATTAGCCCATTAGCTCAGGCTTCTTATTAACTCTTTATTTATTTATTTATTAAAGATTTCTGTCTCTTCCCCGCCACTGCCTCCCATTTCCCTCCCCCACCCCCAATCAAGTCCCCCTCTCTCATCAGCCCAAAGAGCAATCAGGGTTCCCTGCCCTGTGGGAAGTCCAAGAGATAGAAGAAAGAATCTTATTAACTCTTATAACTTATATTAGCCCATTATTCTTGTCTATGTTAGCCACATGGCTTGGTACCTTTTTCGGGGAGATAGTCACATCTTGCTTGCTCTGTGGCTGGGTCACATCTGCAGACTAGGACTTCCTTCTTCCCAAAATTCTTCTGTTTTCATTGACCCGCCTCTACTTCCTGTGTGGTTGTCCCACCTATACTTCCTGCCTGGCTACTGGCCAATCACTGTTTTATTAAAATACAATTGACAGGGTACAAACCATTGTCCTACAGCAGGAAGAGACAAACTTTTACTGTCTGAGGTCATCCACTCAGCACTATTGTGTTTGGGCATCCTTAAGTAACTAATGCATGTGTGTAATGCTCAAAAAAAGAGAAATCCCTACTTGGTGTAGGAGGTACTTCTGTTTGTGTGTTGCCTTTATTGGTTAATGAATAAATAAACTGCCTTTGCCTAGTTGATAGGACAGAAGTTAGATAGACGGAGAAGACAGAACAGAATGCTGGGAGGATGAAAGGCAGAGAAGAAGAGGAACCCCATGAAGCCGCCAGAGACAGGCATTTTGAATCTTTCCCGGTAAGCCACTGCCACGTGATGATATACAGATTAATAGAAATGGGTTAAATCAAGATGTAAGAGTTAGCCAATAAGAGGCTAGAGCTAATGGGCCAAGCAGTGTTTTAATTAATACAGTTTCTGTGTGGTTATTTCAGGTGTAAGTTAGCCAGGCAGCCAGGAACAAACAAGCAGGCCCTCTCCTTGCAACACCTACTACTGTATGAGAATCTAAGCACAGGACGAGGAGCAGGTGAAATTTGAGTTGACTGCTGAGGGACAGGGAGGTTAGTGTGTGTTATCAGAGGGCAGAGGGAATTAGTCTATTCATAGCCATGAATAAAGTAGGAGCAATGGAGAGAGTTTGGAAAGGTATTTCTTTCTGAGTAACTCCAAGTAGCCTTCATAGCTGCAGCCTGGAGCCCAAGTGTGAGATGTTTTCAACAGAGCCTATTGCAATTTTCTTTAGCAATCAGTGAGTTTATATAAATTTTAAAAAGTTCAAGCTTTGCAGTCTTTTTGTATATAGTGCATGTGTCTCCATGAAGGAGTGTGCATGTATGTGTATTTAAATGTGCATCTATCCCCATATGGTTTGTCTTTCTTATTTTAATTTCTTTTTAATTATGGAAGCTATTCAACAAACATGTTTTTGTTTATCTGAAGCTAAGTATATAGTTTCAACATATGGAGTATATTTTGTTTTACTTCAGTTTATCTTAGGAAATCAGGTTTCCTAACTCTTGTTGGCAGTCGACGCAAATGATTTCTTATTTTGTATTTTCCCATTTACTTTTTCTCCTCTTTCCCTTCAGCTATGTATTTTTTCTACCTTATTCTCATATTCTGTCTTTTCTTCCATCCATTTGCAATTTTCTTTCTTTTCTTTTTTCTCTCTAATGTCATGAAAGGCTTACCCTGTTAATGAACTGCCTCACTGAATGGCAGGCTACAACAGTGCCTTGGCTTGTAAATGTTCACTTAGCCTAGAAAGTACACAATATGGGAGTGATATCAATAAACAAATCGGAAGGATTATTTGTTCTTAGAGTTTATGATGACCCTGGCATTCAAGGGTTTTGATAACCTGCATCCAAGGTTTAGCGGTCTTGTTTTTCCTCTTCAAATCTCTGTGTACTCAACACTCTGCGTTCCTTTTTTTTTGAGAACTTGCTTTTCATCCTCAAAATCTATTGCGCGCACCTTGCCTCAAAAATGCAAGCCCCACCCACATTCCTTATTCTAAATAATATTTCTTTTTAGTTTAGTTTAGTTTGTTTGTTTGTTTGTTTGTTTGTTTGGAGACAGGGTTTTTCTGTAGCTTTGGAGCCTGTCCTGGAATTAGCTCTTGTAGACCAGGTTGGCCTCAAACTCACAGAGATCTGCCTGCCTCTGTCTCCTGAGGGCTGGAATTAAAAGCGTGTGCCACCACCACCCAGCTTAAAGAAAATTTCTTGTGTTTACAGATAAACTGATTAGTTTTTCTTTTGGAGTCCCCTGAAATTCTGTGCATTCTTCTGTCATTGTTTAATGTGATTTGTCTATTTTTCATATAGATTTTATCTGGTAGTCTGAAATAAAATGGGCATCTTCTTGCTCCAAAGGATAGTACCTGAAAGAATGGTTCACACAAGTTGAGGTCAATAAATTCTCATTTGAAAATGCATAATGAAAAGATACTGCAGTTTTCTCATAAGAAATCATTAATAGTCACACAAATCTCTCCTCAAAATTATAAACACACACACACATACAAACACACACACTTCTCAATTTGAAGATTACAAGATTTGTCAGAAATGGTACCAGAGTCAGATTCTGCTGAAAGTACAATGTCTAATGTTGACACAAGACATTCTGAATATGCCCATTTATGTGGCAGAAACTTGGTGTCTTATGGATGCCAAACACAGTGAAGAAACATAGCAATACATTCACACATACTTTTACAGTGATACTAGACAGAAGGGCTCACTACTCATGCCAACTCTGAAACCTGGAAATGTTTACACTAAATATTAGATGGTTGCTTAGATCAGAGGCAATGTAAGCAAGTCATGAGAGCCAACACAATCATGAGAGGAAGAAGTGGTGCGTGTAAGAAATGCTTGTCCTGTCTGAGCTCCCTACATTTCCTCTTGAAGTTTTATCTTAAAGTTCCCAGTACATTATTTAACACAGTACAAATAATTCTTAGTGTCTGTAGAAGAAATGAGCAAGTTAATGCATGAGAATGAATAATGGTCTTCTCTGATAAATAACTGGAATGCAAATTTATCAGTTTCACAAATATAGTTCTGTGATTACCAATTCCACAATTGTGCCATCTTAATCAAATCGAGCGTCAGTGGTCTTGACAATAGTCTTTCCATTTTTATGCACTGCGCTGGCTAAGTCATTGGTTTCTCTGAGTGTTTATGAACCTTAGAAACAGCAATAGTGTTAAGGTAAGGAACGTGAACACAGTGAAATGGAAAGGGCTGTGGACCTATATAAAGAGGTAAAACAGAGAGGAGCTATTGGAAAAGCAACAGCAAATATGCAGAGATGTGCTAGAGTGTCTATCCACATACACCAGGAGATGGCCCTCTTGGCCCCACCCAAACTCGTCCCAAATTCTCGCAAATCAAATGCTCCTCCCTGGTGTCTCGTTCCTTTCAAGCAGACTAACTGAATACTTTCCCATTCTGTGGGGACTCCAACCTAAATACTGTCTTTCACCAATGTGTCCTAGCACTGAGCCCTGGGTTAAGCATGCTTGTTCCATACCTAGACTATAGGATTTGCCTTTCCTAATCCCATTAGAAAGGTAGAGTGGAAAGGAACTACAGGACAAAAGTTTTTTCTAAAACACCTAATAAAGATACTAATATGTATCTTTAAATTGTCTCTTTGAGAGCAGAATATGTTCCATGTAAGGACATGGTCTCAGAGTGGTCTGGACCAGAGATCATAGGTTCATCACTGGCAGGGGTCTAGAATCCAGTTTGTGGCTTTTTTCCTTCCAATTTGCGGCTTTGCCTGATTTTATTTTTATCCCTACTTTCTTATATCTCATCCCCAGAAAATACATAGCTTCTGATAGGATCAGCAGGGAAAGACCTTTCCGTTAGAGTATAAGCTCTAACTGAAATATAAAGCCTTGCTTATTATGCTTCCTATCACTTAAG
Organism: Microtus ochrogaster; assembly: GCF_000317375.1. Classification (NCBI taxonomy): domain Eukaryota; kingdom Metazoa; phylum Chordata; class Mammalia; order Rodentia; family Cricetidae; genus Microtus; species Microtus ochrogaster. The sequence continues at coordinate 44,524,509 of NC_022017.1, read as the reverse complement.
CCCAGTTTGATTCTCATTTCAACTTCACATTAAATGATGCAAAAAGCTAATTTGCTTTATGGCTCGAATGGAGCTTTGTTGTGAAACATCTTACATCTGGAACCTGAGATCCTAAATATTTAATGAACGCCTCATTTAGTGACACGTGAACCATGTGCCACCCCATGCACTCTGTGCTCCACTGTTGGGTACCACAAGACTCTATGCTGCTTATCCCAGTTTATTCTTGTCTGGCTGACAAGAATCAACGCTCTTTATGCACAACAGCAAACTCTCCAAGCAGCGCAGGACCGTGTCTTACTAGCTATTCTTTATCTATTTGGAGCCTCAAATCCTTTGCCAGTTGTTTTCACCTGTACAGATTGAAAGGAAGTTAGTTCTGTTGGAGAAAGAAACAGACCTTGAGATTAGTGACCTCCTTGGTGGGAAAGTGTAGGGATACACAGTGAGAAATCCAACCCAGAAAAAGGTGGGCAGAAATCCAATGTTGAAATGTTTTTTGTTTTGCTGTAGGACTGAAAAATATTTGATCAAATCCACTCCTATTCAGTACTTCCCAGTTCCTTTCCTACCCAGTACCATTTTCTCTTCCAACTCCATCTCTTCCTCTTTCTCTCTCTCTGTTTTTTTCCCTATCGACTTTACAATTGCAAGACTCTTAAGAACATTCTCGCCCGAAGAAGCTCCATCCATCTTCCTTATCTTTCATGGGTACAATTCACCTCTGATTTCCCATATTTAATTAAATCTGAGATTTCTTGGCTCAGCTATCTTCAGACAACATGTACACATGTTTGCAAAATTCTAAACATGAATAATGAAGTGGATGAGTTTTTCAGTCCGAGAGTTGTTTCTTTACACCATCTCATTACAGTTCCAGGACTGCCTAAGTACTACCACATAGTCTGCCACTATCTAGGCATTAAATAGACCTCGTAGAGAGCCATCCCCAGCTCCAATGATGTTGAAACAGTACTAAGTTTAAACCCCAATTTCATCACATGAAAGACTTGACTTTACACTAAGTCTTTAAGAATAGTTTTAGGGCAATGCTATGGTCTTTAAAATATAAAGCCTACCAAAACCTCAGAAAATGTTTGTAGAAGCATAGCACTTCCTATTGACTGACCTCACTTACCTTAAATCACAGAACAGTCATATGTGTTTAGGTGAAGTTTGTCATGGAATCTTCCTTTTTCTTGTGACTTCACATAAATTAAATGTCACTCTGTGCCTTACAAGGTCATGCCATGCCCCTTACTCAATGTCAATTTCTTTTAAGATTTTTAAAAAAGAAAAGAGGGCCAGGTGGTGGTGGCATACTCCTTTAATCTCAGCCCTCGGGAGGCAGAGGCAGGTGGATCTCTTTGAGTTCGAGGCCAACTTGGTCTATGAGAGCTAGTTCTAGGACAGGCTGCAAAGCTACAGAGAAATCCTGTCTCAAAAAACCAAAATAAATAAATAAATAGATAAATAAATGAAATGACATCAAATTCTGGCAAAAATGTGGGAAAATTGGATGAGTGTTTTTTAGGTTAATAAAAAAGTCTACAATCTAAAACAAAGTGCACCACAAATTGTTTTCGGTGAATGAGTTCAAACTTAGAGTTTCTCTAGTCATTTATCTTTTGTGGTATGTTTTAACTACTACTGGCAATTATGAAAATAACCTGAATGTTTTTTAATTATTTATGAAGAATAATGTCTTGTGAAAGAGCCATGTCCACCATGGATTATGTCATTCCTGGACAGGTGGGTCTGGGCTATGTAAGAATGTTAGTTTATAGGAGCAAGCAAGTAGGCAGTATCCTCTGTTTTTTGTTTTTTTTCTGCTTCCAGCTCTTGCCTTGAGTTCCTGTCTCAACTTCCCTGAGAGATGAATTGTGATCAGTCTTTGATACTTGAATGCTATAAATTATTTATTTAGCTGCAATAACTTTTTCTACAACTATCATATGACTAGATGGCCCTTAAATTTCAAATTTCAGTCAAAATATTACTTTTTAGAGAAGTCTTTTATGACCACCTAGCCAAGGTCATGTGCTTACTCACTGCCATCAAAATTCCAAGAAGATGTACATTGTTGTATATGATACCATCACTTTGAATTCAGAACAGACTTATAGATAGAATAGAAAAGGTATGTTATATGCTGCAAATCATAATTAAGGTTCATATCAATTGACTATGAATTAGTCAATTTTCCTGGCTGCACCTTACCTAATTAAGTGAACACTTTAAAAGTATGTTCTTCAGGTAAGAGTAACCATAGGCAACCTCTTCATTTTGCTCTACTGAGAACTTTACCAGAAACCAAATAACTAGTGCCTAGACTTCTTAGCTGCTTTTGTTGCTCAGTTTTGATTAGATAAAATGAAAAATGAACATACTCGGATGCACTGTCATTTTTCAACCTGCATTATTTTATTTCTACCATCTTTAGAGTTCTTTGAAATAATCTTAATATGTTTTGTTTACTTCAGTTTCTAATGCTAGACTATTTGCTCCACTAAAAAGGAACTTCGATTGTCATTCTCCAAGGGAGATTTCAGCTGCTTTGGCTATCTTAGCAGAGACCAAATCTGTTTCTACTTTTCTGTTATAAAGAGGATCCAATAAACAGTATTATGTTGAGATTTCTTAGTGTGACAAAGTAATCTCTCCTTTGGTATTCTTCCGTTTTTCTTTTTTTTTTTGAAATATAAGGGAACAAGAAAAGTCTTCGAAATGAAAGAATGATGAGGCGAAATTTCCCAGTGAAATCAGAGGAATGCATCTCTGTTATTTTTCAAATAATGCAATTGTTTGTGAAAGCCACACATTTCAATGCAAAATTTTATTTTGCTTAATAAAAAAGTTCTTTTGGCCTTTACCCACTCATGTTGTTTTGACCACATGGGGTCCTGATGCCAGAGAATTTCTCTCTTGTGTGTTTCATGCCCAAAATTATGCTCATATCCCTGGCTTCCAAGAGATCTGGCTTATGAAGTCTTGTTTTTGTTATCCCACAAAGGTAATCAGCAATTGCTCATCCCAAGGAGGAGAGAGTGCTCCACAATTATCTTCTGTAAAAATTTTGACTGTTATTGTATTTTTTTTTTTTGCTGTCTTCTCTCCTTTACTGAAACAGTGAGGGACATTGACCTCTGCTACTAAATTATCATTGAGGCAGCAGATTTTCTTGGGTAAATTTATTTTAAACATGGACCTGTATCAATAATAATCTGTGAAACATCTTAGAACTAGACAAAGTGGTATCATATTTGATAATTATTTGAATTAATTGTGGCACAACTGGATCCTGTATCATGCCTATTTCTTTTTGTGTCTGTTAGTAACTATATTCATGTGGATATTTGCCTTTTAATCTGTGGTCTTTGATTGCTAGATCATGTACAATAAAAATATTCTGCCTTCAGAGAGTTAAACCAAGTAAAAGCCCTAAAATTCAAACTCTCCATTTAAATCAGTTTTGATAAAATCAAATAGTCAATCTCAGTATTTCTACCTTGGCAAACATTTAGACAAAACTGTAGAAATATTAAGGTCCATTCATAGAAATTAAAAGATTATAGTCATTATATTATCCAATGCCATATGCCTTCCACTATTGTTCATTGGTTCTTAAAATTGTGTCCTTAGTATTTTGTTTTGTTCCAGATAGACCAATTAGCTGATGGAACAATGGAGATACTATACTAAATGCCCTTGGAGTTTTACTTTGAAAACTAAAACTAAAACTTTGAAAACTAAAACTTTACTATTAAGTAGCAAAGTATTTAAAATATAGTTCTGAACTCCCATTTTGGACCTTATCCAAGTGACAATGAAAGCAGAGTATGCTCATGTGCAGATGTAATATTCAAATATGGGCAAAATCTTCACAAGGAAAACTATCCAATTCTGATGGTGGAAATAAATACTAAACAGAGAACCATCTAATCCATGTGCAAATGAAGACACAATTCTCTTCATATGTCAGTTCTTCCTAACAATAATTCAAAATATTAATAATTGCTTTAGGTATTAACAAAATTGCTATAAATGTTTTTGGATCAGAAAAGGAATCACAGTAGCCAACAGAATAAGGCAATGTAACAAAGTTGGAAGATTGAACCTACCTCAAGTCTGGCTTAATGCAAAACCAACCAGCAGTGTAAAATGATTAATGAACAATCAAATGAATCAGAGAGCAGAAGACAATCGTGAGATCACACACACACACACACACACACACACACACACACACACACACACACACACATTTAGCATTATCACATAACCAAAAGGAATTAATGGCAAAATAAGAATCTTCCCAGGCGTGATGAAATAAGCATACACTTACAACCATGAGCAAACCTAGAACCCTCATACTGTTCTTAATTCATTAACTAAAATGAATCATAAATCTATCTTTAAAATTTAAAACCATAATATTCCTAAATGATATAAAGAGAATTACTGGATAACCTTGACTGATGATTAATTTTTAGATATAACAAATATTTTATCCATGAAAAATCTGTTAATGGATTTATTGAAATTCATTGTGTTTCTCTTTTCTTTTGAATAAGAATTACAAAAAGGATAAAAATACAGTATTTATTTCTAGAAAATATTTGAAAATGACTTTGGGATGTCTGAAAGAAAGTATTAACAAAACATGCAGTAATTTGTAAAACATAACAATAATAAAGTAAACAATTGAAATTATACAAAAGTATTTTTGGCAAATGTTTCACTAAATAAGATATGACACTGACAAATACTCAAAGCGATGCTCACCTTGTGTGTGATCAAAGTCATGCCAATCAAGGCAACATTTGCTACCAATATATACATCCACTTAGAGTGGTCCAAATTCAGAGCACTGACAACAAATGACATCAATGATATGGGATATAGGAACTCATTCATTGCTGGTGGGAATAGAATAAAGATTATAGCATCACTGGAAGATAGTGTGCCCATTTCTTCACAATACCAACAATTCCATGATCACACACCCCTCAAATCATCTTCTTTGATATATTCCCAAAGGACCAGAAAAGTTATTCTCACAGAAACATCTTGGGAACAAATGTTTATAAAATCTTTACTCAAATTTCCAAAATGGTGACTGGAGAAACAGCTTAGCACAGAAGAGCACTTGTGGTTCTTGAAGAGAAATAAAATTTGGTTGCTAGAAACCATATCACATGTCTCAGAAACATCAGTAGCTCTAGCCTCCAGCTCCTGGAAGGCCCTCTTCTGGCCTTCATGGGTACAGACAATATTTACACATCGACATACACACATGCACATAGATAAAAATAAGTTGATTTTTAAAAATAATTACAAAATTCTGAAGTATGGATGTCATTAAAATATTTGAGAAAGAAAGGAAAAAAGGAAGGGAGGGAGGGAAGAAGGAAAGAAGGAAGGAAAGGGGGGAGTGAGTGACAGAGGGAGAGAGAGAGAGAGAGAGAGAGAGAGAGAGAGAAGTGTATCCACATTTGGTATATACAGTCTTCATTAATTGTCAATCTAACAGAACCTATAATAACGTAGAAGATGGACCTTTGAATATGCCTGTGGAGAGACTGTCTCAATTATATTAATTGATGTGTGAACACTCATCATAATGTTGAATGGGATCATTTCATAGTCTGAACCCTAGAGAAGATGGGAGGAGGGAGATGACATCCTTTCGTCTCTATGTTTCATGACCGTAGATGTGATGCAACCTGTTGCTGTCACCTTCCCGACATGACAGTTTGTTCCCTGAACTGAGAATGAAATACACCATTTCTCCCTTTGGTTGCTTGTGTCAAAGCATTTTATCACAGAAAAAGGAAAAGAAACCAGAATTTTTGAAAATGTGGACAAATTCTCCCCTTGCAAAACAGAAATCTTACATGATTGACTTTACTGGCGAGGAAAAATACAAAAATCACAGGTGGTTGTACTTCATAAAGTAGTTTCTCGTGTCATTCATTTGGTGTTAATTACAGCTCAATCTTTAGTTAAATTTTATCCCCAGGAAACAAGAGGTACATTACCCATTTATAGTTCTTTCTATTGTTTATTCCAAATTTCTACTGAAAAGTTTTGGCTAAATTAAAACTTAAACTTGGATTTAAACCTGAGCTTTAAAAACAGAAGTTACATGTGGAAGATTTATTTAACTCACAGTCTCAGAAATCCCAGTCCATCATGATGGGGAAAGCAGTTGAATTCACTTCACTGTAGGGCAGAAAGCAAAGAGAGAGAAAGAAAATGGCCATAGTCATATCCAATGACCCACAAGAAGTGACTTTCTCCTGCTAGCTAGACCCTATCACCTAAAGTTTTAATAACTTTTCAAAATTAATGCCACCATCTAGGGACCTAGTAAATACCAAATACCTTAAGGCTGGTGTTTAATATTCAAACTATACCACCTGGTTGAGAAAGCAATTGTCTTAGGAAGACAGCTTCAAGTACAACAGCATGAAGTCATGTTTAGCAGATAGCTTTCTGGTCTTCTGAAACTTTAGTATCAGGATTTTAATGTAACTTCAAGTTTTAAGTAATGGTATTATTTCAACGACAAAAAAAATCTCCTGATTATCGACATTAGATTTTCATAATGGCCCTTTGTCCTCTGAAAAAAAGTTTAGGTAGGAAAAGAAATTGAAATCCTTAGTGAAAAGGAGAAAACTGAATTAAGAGAGTCAGAAGTCCCAGAATGTAAACTTGGACTACAAATAAGAATTAAGTAGGAAAGGGCTGGAGAGATGGCTCAGAGGTTAAGAGCATTGCCTGTTCTTCCAAAGGTCCTGAGTTCAATTCCCAGCAACCACATGGTGGCTCACAGCCATCTGTAATGAGGTCTGGTGCCCTCTTCTGGGCTACAGGCATGCACAGAGACAGAATTTTGTATACATAATAAATGAATAAATATATTTTTAAAAAAGAATTAAGTAGGAAAAAAATATTTAAATCAAATGGAAATCAATCTATTCACAAATACAAGAGGGTTTGAATCTCTGATTACAATAATTTCTTTGGGGATATATAGTATGTTTCTCATTGCCATGGGGGAAAAAAATCACCTGGTGAAAGCAGTAAAATAAAAATTATTTATTTTGGTTAACAGGGGCAGCTCACTATAGTAAGTATAGTATGTTGGAAGATGGTGACTCCATCTATGTTCATAAAGCAGGGAGAGAATTCTGGTGCTAATAACTTAATTAATTTATTTATTAATTCTATCTTAATCAGTCCTGGACTCTGGGTAGTGAGATGATATGTCTACATTAAAATAGGTTTCACCACCTCAGTTAATTTAATTTAGAAAATCCTTCACAGTCATATCCAGAAGTTTGTCTCCTAGGTAAATCCAGGTCTTGTCAAGTTGACAACCAATATTGCCATGTTAGATCCATAAGGATGGAAATTTCTAAGTCTTTAATATGAATAATAACATACACTTTCTTGAATTACAGATACAAAATGAGATATGATGAAATTTGCTTCAACAAAATGTTGTTTACCTACCTTGCATGGATAACTTATCTTCTCCTTAGTTTCACTTTAGATTCAGGAATTAATTTTGTGGGTATTATGTGTTTTTGATAGATAATTAGTTTGAATCATGTAATTATTCTTTATTTCTGAGAACTATATTTAATTTTTTGCATTACTACATTAGCAAACATATATTTTTCTGCTAGGCACTTTTGTTATTATATATACATTTATGAGACGTGGCATAATAGATGCTTTTGGAAAATACTTTTAGTTTGATAATCAGATAAGTGACAACCTTCATAAAACTTATATGATTATTAACTGTAAAGTTGGGTTGCCATTTTTTTTCTTTCTGTGTGACACATTTTTCCATGACCTATAAGGCATGGCAGTACCATAAAATAGATTTTCAAATATAACAGAGACCTGAAGAATCACTTTTTAGTAATCCTGTATGGAAGAAATGACATTGAATATATAGGAGAAAACTGCACATAATCATAGATAATCTAAAAATGTTCTACAACATAGTAATTGTTCACAAGGCCAGTCAAGAAATTTCCTCCAGACTTTTCTTGCATTCTTTAAACAAACACTTTCTTTTGAGATATCTGCTCAGCTTTCGTACCTGAAGAAAATGTCTTCAAATCTCAGGTCTGTATCTGATACCCACTTTTTACATGCAAACATATAGAGCAGATTTCATATAGAATATTTTTAGTGCCATTTTACATGCTTGCAACTTAATATTTAAATACATTATTTTTCAATGGTTGTATCTCTACCAAACTCTATTCTCCAACAGAGCAAGGCACAGGCAGACCATTATTACTCTGGTGCCAAATGCAAATTTTGACTCTTAATGGATGCTCAATAAATATTTATTGAAGCAGTCATAAATGACATGCCATTTGAAAAATGACATATGGGAAATATCCAACAACTTTGATAGTTTCCAGAACAATGCCTCTGATGGTGTGTGTCAAATTCATGGTCTTTAGGGTCCTTGCAATCTTCAGCTAGTTCCCAAGTGTAAGTTTTCCTGGATTTTTATAGCTATATCACCAAACAACCATGTGTATTCATGTCAGAGAGAGAAAGAGGGAGAGAGAGAGATTTAGAGGGAGAGAGAGAGAGAGAGAGAGAGAGAGAATCACTACAAAGCAGAGATTAATGTCTTGAAAGTATGAAAGAAGGAAAGCAAATCCCTGGTGAAGCCAAAGGATTAAAGCACTGAAATGTAAAATATGGGGACAAATTACGTAATAGTCATTCTCACTCATACTTGACCCTGTGTAATTTTTAAGCACAAAATCATAGAGACACATACTGACATCCTTGTTATTTTGTATTCAGAGATGCATGCCTTCTCTGTTTGAAACACATCATAGCTATGTAAGAGTATTATAATTATTAACTCAAGATATGAAAATGAAATTAATAATGACACATGAAGTCCTTAGTATATGAGCAAGTACATTTACTAAAGTATGTATTAACTCTTTAATGTTTACACAATTATTACAATGTGGACACATCTCCTATTACCATAAAGAAGGGCACTGAGTCTAAAATAAAGGAATTTGGACTAGCATCTCACAAGCACTTGGTCTACTACCATAAATTTCCTCTTTATTCATTTAGCACTTGCATGGAAGTGGGGAGATATCAATAGGAGAGTGAGTTTCTATGAATATGGAAACATGTGGAGTTCAGATGCCTTGTATCAAGTCATGGAGCAGAAAAACCATCTCTTGGTTGACCCACCATCTCATTTCATGAATATATTTCTGACAAAAAGATTTTTAACATCTTACTTAAGCCCTCACAGGATGAGCCAAGTTGTTAATGGATGTTACATATTGCTCTAACAAATACATCACCCCTGAAATAGCACTTATGTAGCATGTTGGGGTTGGTCAATGTGTTAAGTTGAAGCAAGCAGAACTAAACAATAGCTATGCAGGAAAGAAAAACACTCAAAAGAAAGATCATGCCTTGTCATAATGACAGTAGAAAAAAGGCATCATTTTTCTGAGAGTCAACTACAGAATCTGCTGTAGGGAGTGTGTCTCAGAATCTCTGTATTTCAGGTTTATGTATTTAAACTTAGCATCAACCAAGGACAGCTCTGTCTTAGGATAAATTCAAATCAAGATCCTAAGACTAATGTTGTAAACCACAGTGTTTGAATTTACAATGAGTATATTGTCACACAACCAAAGAGTTCATGTAAGCAATTTATTTTCTCTGTGTAGTCAAGATAAACAGGATGCCAAAACATAATGAGAAGCTACTGCACAGTTTCATAAGAACTTGACATATTCAAAGTCTATAAAATCAGCCCCTTGTGTCCCTGTAGGCAGATGTGCAGGCAAAGCCAAATCTTAATCAGAAGGTTGCTTCATAGACATGGAATCAGATGCAGGGCGTTTGGTGATTCATAGGTCAAACAGTACAGCTCCCCACACCGTGAGCTTGCCAACGAGAGCAAATATGCTATAGCAGAGTTTTGCCTAAGATTGATGTCACAGTGGTGAAGCCATCTTTTCCAGATCTGAAGTAGCTTTACTGTGATGTCTAGAAAAAAATTAAAAACCATAGATAAAGGCTTAGGCTTGCTCTCTCCTTCTGCTATTTGTTGGTTCCCACTGTTTGTTTCTGTTTGCTGGCCTCTTTAGTTGGGTTCTATCTTCTTATCCACTTATTCTATGTTTATATCTGTTACTTCATTATTTTGAACTCATTTGTCATGTTTTTGTTCTAGTAGACACAATTGGCCTGTTGCTTAGTTCTGGAAGGGAAATCTTGATTCAATAATTCCTTCATTTTTGAGGCGTCGTTATAAAAGGTCCCAAACCTCACAATAGAGGAGAGATTTCCAAATATTAATTTTTTAAAAAAGAGAACTGTTAAATTTTTCTGGTAATTATTTACCAGGGCTCACTCAAAACTTCTTTGTCAAACTTTAAATTTTAACTAAATTTCTTTTTGGTTTTGTTAAAGTATTCAACCATGTTTTATTTCCTACTTTAGTACTTTTTACATCTATGTAGTGCACACTTTGGTCTGCAAGTGACTTAAGTGTTATAGGTAGTTATTCATTATTATAGTCACTTCAACACACAGGACAACATTTCCCAAAGATAGCATCAATACACTTTTAAATAACGGACACAAAATTAATAAGAATACAAGTTAAATTGTATTAAATTGTTTATGTCCATAGCCCCCAAAAGAAGCTAACCCTGTTTTATATATCCTGCTATCAATATGTATTAGTCTCTACACCTCACTTTATACACAAAGTTGTCACATTCTTTCATGACAATAAAAGAAATCACATTAGCCATCAACAGTGCTTTGTGGACACAGTAGTACTGGTTCACACATGAATTCACAGAGACTGTGATGGTGTTCACAGGACCTGCACAGATACAAGCCAGATGGAGTCCCAAAGTAGAGAGAATGGAGTGAAGACAGGGTCTCAACTCTAACAAAGAAGCTATTTGTAATGGAGACCCATTGGCAATGGGGAAAAAATATCAGTATTCTCCAATGAAATCTCACTGAGAATTTCAATGACACTCTAGAACAAGCCCCAGGCCCAGGAGTAGCTGGCCAACATAGAAAAATAATATGTTGAATTTTTTATTTATTTGCTTAGTGTTTATTTATTTGTTAGACTATAGAGTTCATGAAGGTAAGATTAGTGCTTTCTTAATCTTTTTTTAATAAGAGGAAGAAACAATTCTATGCCTGAGGTTCATAATTTACTCACCTGAATATTCTTTGAATGAGTCAAGAACCTTAGAATTTTAGGGGATTTCTGAGAAACACTATTTTATCATTTTATGAAATATATGGAAAAACTAATAAAATTTAGAACATTATCATATCAGTGCTTAATGTTTTATTAGGTAAATTATTTCCACACATAGTTGTTTAGTAATATAGATTTACATTATGAGTGACTTGGATTTTTCAAAAAAATTATCATACAGGGTTATAAAATTTAATGGGAGGATGAGAATTTGAGGGGAAATAAACTATCACTAATCTTCTAGTCTTTGCAAAAACCAACTGTCAGAATGGCTGGAATTAGACAAAGCATTTCAGATAATGAGGGATATCATCAAATCTATTTTCACAGCAGGAAACGGGAAAACAGACAAAGTAAATTCAGTGGGAAACCTTCTGCACAGATTTGCTGTCAAGGAAAAGGGACAACACTTGTCTTGTATTTATGTGGCCGTTACAAAGGAGAGAAGGAGAATACAATAAGGACACGGCACAGACCACAATGGATTCAGAGGAGCACACTTTATTCTTCTTGTTGCCTACTCCTGAGACATCTCACCAGTTAGGACTGACTGTGTGCTGTGATGCCAGGTCCTTTTTAAGCAGTGGCCTTGGCAGACCTGTGGTGCCCCTCTGATCTCTGCTTCATAGGTAATAGTGAAAAATACTACCAGCAGTAACACCCATAAATGGAGGACTTGCCCTTTGACATATATGTTGTCTATTGAAGTTCTCACAGCAAACCTATAAAGGAAGAAGAAAGTCTGCAGAAGAAAGGGCAATACAAAGACTAACAGGTCTAACAAGACTATTCCTAGAGTAAAAAATTAGAGACTAGTAACTCACACTATGAGTCCCCTTGAAGCTATGATTCATATTTAACCCTAAAGTGATGATTAAATTTAAAAATGATATGTTAGTTCCTATTTACAGCAACAGGGGCTACATAGTGTCCAGCAGCAACTCTGTTGAGATCAGAATTTACACAGCTGAACCACCCTTTTGATGACAGAAGAACACTTGACCACAAACAAGCAGTCACTTTAATCTTTGTAGGGTCAAAATACAGTTTACTGACAATATTCTTCTCACTTTCTTGGTCTTAGCATTTTAATGTATAAAGAACTTTAAGAAAATTAATTATAAAAACCAAAAAAAAGAAAATTAATTATAAAATATTGTGATACTGTCTATAAATTATTTGGTCTGATTAGATATTTGGTAGGCTATAAAATACATATATTCATCTTATACAAACAGAGATGAGATTTTTAATTTTAACTTTCTATCTAAGAAAGGTTTCAAGATATAAGAGGCAGGGAAATCGTCAATTCAATCTTCTTCCAGATGTTTGGGCTTAGAGAGAGCCAGTGCTCTTTTGCCAGCTGGATGGCAGTTGGATTGGGGAAAGGATAATTCCCATCAAGAAACTTGAGTAAGTCATCACTGTAGCCTTCAAGACAAAGTAGGAGAGAGATGTCTAATCCCAAAGCTTTAGAGAGAGAAAAGTGCTTCTGCTCAGAAAAGGTACAGGACGCTGCAGACCTGATGTCTTAAAAGAGATTATGAAGATTTGCACAATGAGGCACAGTTAGTGCCTCTCTAGAAATCAATAGGCAATTACTATTTTACTGCTTCAGTATATGTATGTAAGTCTCTACCTGCTTTTTAGAATACCTGTTTGTCCAAACCAGAGCAACCTAGTCCAATTTACCCAGGGCATCATCTTTACAGGACATTTTAGCTCAAGATACAAAACATGCCACCAATATCCTGGAATGCAGATCGCCTTTATTTTTCAGATACGGTTCACATTTTTCTTCACACTTGATACTTACATTCTTTTTTGTTTTGCAACAAAATACCCAAGAAAAGCATCTAAAGGGAGAAAAAAAATTGGCTCATGATTTCAACTTTCAGTCTGTTATAACTGAGTGGCTCTATTGTTTCTAGACCCAGAATGAGACAAATATCCATTTTGGGTATAGGAGAGAAAGGATGCTCACCTTGAGGTGGCCTTAAGCAGAGAGAGGCAGAAGGAAAGTCCGAGTTTCCAGTACTTCCTAAAAAAGCATATCTCCACTGTTCTACATCCTCTTGCTGGCATTCATATCCCCTACCTCCCAGCAATTTATATTATGTATCACTGAATGGATTGATCCACTGGTGAAACCATTTTATGCTCAATAATAACTCAGTGATTGGATCCAGCAGAGGTAGATCAGGATTTTTAACAACAGAAACCTTTCACAGGGCATTTCAGAGGAAAACCCTAACAGAATCCCAGTCCTCTAAGAAAGAGATCTAGTTTTGTAATTCTTAGACAAGTTGCTGGGAGCTAAAGTCCTAACCTGGCTCTTTGCCTAATGCTGGGGGCAGTTTTACCCAATCACAGATTCCTCTTAATACCTTCCAGCTGCTTGGATCCCTATCTCTTGGTCTAGATTTCCATGCCCTTGACAGCTTTCTTTAGACATGCTCACTGCCATCCTTCTCATAATGAATGCTTTTGACTACTCTTGTGTCGGTACCCTTTCCTTTGGAGGTTATGTAGGACTGGACAGACTTCCACCTAGGTCCAATGTCTTTCCTGCACTCAGCTTTTCCTGAGACTTTCTGTTTACCTCATTCTATTTCGTCACTGGATCTTGAGCAGACAAATCACACACAGGACCCCATAAATGCAAACTATTGAATATGCAGACAGATACTGAACTCTGGTCAGTGTGTGTGGTTGCACAATCCCACACGCCAAGAGTACTGCTGGCACACTCTCTTCAGCAAGGGTTCTTCTTCCTGGAAATAATCACAAGCAGAAGGATTACATTTTGCAACACCCTGGGAATCCACTTGAATTATTCTGTGAGAGCAAGGAAGATATCAAGTATCAGTCCTGGAAACAATTCTTGTTGGGAAAAAAAGAATAAAACAAAACACCTCTGTGTTATCTTCATCACAGCAGTTTCTTCCCCTATATCTAAGAAGAAAGAGGCAGCCTTGTGTTGCATTACACGTTTAGATAGGTCCTATTTATATTTATTGCTCGAATTGTGAAGACCAATGAGAAATAGCAGGGCTTACTCACTAGTAATAACAGGATACATTCTCAAGGCAAACTTCTAATCCTGTTTATCAGACCCTTGGCAATCCCAGAACTGGAGGCTGCATTTCATTGTCTTCGTTTTAGCCAGTGAAAGCTCACTTTGCCTAAAGCATTCAACATTAAAATAAGAGCTATAAATTAGTATATTTGCACATGTAGATATATGTGTAGCTATGGCTATACATTTACATTTACTTATATTTATCTTTTATGCATTTTACAAAGTGTGTTTTTGCACCTAACATTTCCTTACTTCCCCCTTTTAACACAGAAAAAACTGAAAGTGACTTGATAGAAACATAGACAAATGGTGTACCAGAAACAGACTTTGTGTCCAACCTTCCTGTCTATCTCCAGAGATCTCTTTCTCCATGCTCAGCTCTTAGCCACCATTCCTTTTCCATGTTATTTATAAAAAGAGTATTTTATAGTTAACGTATATACTTAAAAGAATGACACAAATCAAAGCTCCTCCAAAGCCTCCCACACAGTAAATTATGATGCTTGTCTTTTACATATCATTGAAAAATATTATTCACTCTGAAGATAACTTCACTCTGGAAAGGAAATGTGAATCATCTTTCTTTACCTGAACTAGGGAAGTGGTGACAGGAATGTTAATATATGTCTTTGAAAAGGAGACAGCTATTTTCTTTCTTTGGTCACTGAGATAGAACAGTGTCACTGGCCATCTCTGAAGTAAGAGCAGTTGCCACGGGACTTGGAAGTATACAGTAATCATAGGAGAGACTCACACTCATGCCGCTTGCTGTCTAGTAGTGAAAGCTGCAAATGCATTTAGCAGATTTAAAGAATCATGTGCTTGCCGGTGGTGGTGGCACACATCTTTAATCCCAGTACTCAGCAGGCAGAAGCAGGAGGATGTCTGTGAGTTCAAGGTCATCCTAGTCTACAAGAGCTGCTTCTAGGTCAGGCTCCAAAGCTACAGAGAAAACCTGTCTTGAACCCCCCCCCCAAAAAAAAGGAAAGAATTGTGTGCTTTAGCAAGGGAAAATGTCACTCTACTACTGGAGCCATAAAATCCTTTGTGGAACCACATACACAAATAGGGGCTACAGGAAAAATATTTATTTGCTAGGTGAAGGTGTTAGATTGAAAGAAAGATTAAAAAGTGAACGTATAAAGAATATTCTGCAACTGGTATGGACGCTGTATGAGATCTGTGCTATGAGGAATCACAGACATCATCCTGAGATTTTTCTACTTATTCCAATGGGGAAGAAGTAAGTAGGAAACTCTCCAATATATACAAATAAAACACAGAAAGACCTCCTTCAGTCAGACGTCCATCTTCCTAAACTAGATATCAAAAATGTGAATCACGAGATAAAGTTTTGGACTGGAGTAACTTCCCTGATTCTCGATATCAGGAATCAAGCTAAGGGAACACAGAAGGGAGACAGAGAAAGAGGAATACCATTGTGGATGTCAGATGTATGTGGTGACATCCATCATGGTCAAGTTGGGAAACACCAAGAGTTAGATTGTCCTCCCGGGCAGGAGGATTCCTTGGCTTTGCTGCCCACACTCTGTTCTCCATCTAGTCTACTTTCAACCCTGAAAGTACCAGTCTTTCCTCTGTAGCTTATACTTTGACCCTCCGCAGCTCCTCATCAGATGGAGGGCTGAAGCAAATTTAGCTAGCGTAGGGAACCATATCCAGGCAAACTCTTAGGTGGGCCGATTTGATAGAAGTGGGATCATTTTTCTTCAGCGAAAATGTAAACCAGCCTGTTCTTTCTGGGAGGCACCACTAGGGACCCCCTGGGTAGGTGCCATGAATTTTAAGTCATTAGGGTTTTGCCCCTTGTCATCTCCTTCAGTGAGCCTGCCTCCGTGGTAAATCTGAAACACGCCCGGAATCGCATCAGCCATGATGGAGTCCTGCTGCTTCCCGAGAGGGCAGGCTTTTCAAAGCTGGGGCTTTCTAATTGCAGTCAAAAGGTTTCCTTTGAACGCTTATAGAGCTGCAGAGAGCAAACAGTGTGGTTGTTATTTGTCCTTTCTGGAAACTAACGCATGAAGAAGCAAGGTCTACCTTCCAAGGCTTCCATCTCTTTCTGCCGCTCAAGATTGCAAATGACATCCCGGTGTGGGATGCATTAAGAGCCTTTGTATCCCCTATCAGCCAGAGGCCTGTTTAGTGTACACTCGGGCGGTCCTCATTAGGAGGAGTAATAGGCAACATGTTTCCTTGAGATTTGTTATCTTTTCTCACTCAGCCCCAGCCAGTGTGTCTCCTGGGCATTTTCTGGGTCTTGCTTTGGTACAATCATGTGGAAGGCAAGATAGTGGAGTGGTGTTTGTTACAGGATTCCCAGATGCAAGCTTGACATCTGCTGGGAATTCGGGAACTTTCTTTGAACATAATTAAATGCCATCACAGTTTTCCTTAAGTCTTCCCTCAAAGATCTCATTAGAGAAAGGAAAGAGCCTAACGTGAAACCTACGTGGGAAAATGTTGAACAATGTGAGCTAATTCAGCCTCAATTTGCACATATATCTCTGCTGGAAAACAAACCCTGACTCATTATTTTCTTACCTCTGCAATCTGTCCTCCCTCTCTCCTTCCCTACCTCTCTCCTTCCCTCCCTCTTTCGATCTCTCTCTTCCTTCTTCCCTTCCCCTTTTTTCCTTATTGAAGGAAGCATGCCTGCTAAATGGTTCAAGAACTAAGAATAAACCTCCTGATCTTTTTTCTTTATTTTTCCTCCTTCCTCTCCCTCACTCTCTCTCTTTCTTTCAGCACATCTTACTATTTATACAATAAAGTGAAAAAACAGGCATCTGCCTTAAAATGAATTTTAAATTATCATTTAAATTATACCCAGAAAACACAGCAGCACGCTGAGTGGCGGCAATGGTTGTGGTGAATGTACTTGGATATAATGCTCTTCCCTGCCCTGGTGTTCCTAAGAATTTTTCTCTTGGTTTCCTTTGCTTATCTATAAAGTGGTGACTGCGACATTTAATCACAAGATTATTGTGATATATGAAGAATGGAAGGCCTAGTATATAGGTCAACATATGATAACCGCTTGTTTTCCACTTGTCTTAGATAATCCTTTGAAAGGGGTTAAGCAGTTCTTGTACTGGAAATAATTTAGTGTTAGGTAAATATATAACCATCTGCGACAAGAATAAGCTGGCCACAGGCTCACAAAATATAATAGCTCCAGAGTGATAGGAACCCCCTGTCTACAGAGAGTAGGAGCTAAACAATCTTAAGTAGTACACCATTGTGGTACAACTAATTTGGGGTTGAGGGTTAGCTGAAATGTGAGTCTGAAGGCTTTCTTTCTTCTAGTCTGTTGATCTACCATCCCATAGAGTCAATTCCCGAGGTGCTCTCATTGTTATCTCTGTTACTCCAGATCCAAGTACTGTTTTTGCTGCTTTTCATCCAAGTAATTCTTTGAAACAGGGTCCTATGTTGCCTTGGTTGGCTTTGAATTCCCAAGGAAGCCCCTTAAAGCCTTTGTGGAATGACATCACCTCGGTGTCACCTGAGTATTGATTGCAATTTTGAGATTGGAATAGCCATGATTACCCACAGGAGACCCTCAGAAGATTGGACCTGTTACCCAAATGTAAAGGGAACAGAGTTCATGAGATGAAACATGAAGTAACTCATGGGCTCCCTTCCCTCCCCAAGGACATACAAAGGGTTAATAATTGCTGCTGGGTGAGGGGTACAGTTTGATGGTGCAACTCTTATTATTTCCCCATGTTCCTCTAAGTATTGCCTTATCTCTCTCAAGTTCCTGTAAGAAACCCATATAAAGTCATTAGATTGCCAAAGCTACACTTGGGTGGAATGATTCCTTTGACTTGCA
This sequence comes from Microtus ochrogaster, assembly GCF_000317375.1. Classification (NCBI taxonomy): domain Eukaryota; kingdom Metazoa; phylum Chordata; class Mammalia; order Rodentia; family Cricetidae; genus Microtus; species Microtus ochrogaster. Next base: position 44,506,254 of record NC_022017.1, on the reverse strand, counting down.
GAGCCTTCTACATCTGGGTGAATAGAAATGAACATCTGGAAAAACTAGTACAGTTATGGCTTGGTCCTCATGATCTTCTGTCCCCTCTTTCTTGGGTGCTGAGATGATAGGCATGCTATAGCAACCACATATGCCACCAGCAAAACTGACACACACTTCTCTGGCCAGGCTACAAGTTTCTGTCTTTCCAGTCTAAATGTTGCCGCTGATTTCTTGTTGACCCTCTGGGTTAAATCCCCACATCGCATCCCGGGCGTTTAACATTTGCCACCTGAAAGTCTGTGAAATGATTTACCTGCAAGCTAATATATCCCTTTACCTTTTGATTCAGCCAGGCACTCTTAAGGAAGAGACAGAATGAACACGGGACCTTTGTCAGAAGACAGCAGGACAGCTTTAATGCTACATTTTTTTTCAAGTTCCAGCTAAAGTCTCATAAACGTAACCTTGGTGAGGCACGTGCCTATCAGCCTCCAAGTCCTCGGAGTTCTACTCACTTCCCAGTATGTTCCAAGCTTCTCCCATACTTGTTGAAATGACCCCCACGGAATATTTTCCAATGCTTCTGTCCTTATATAATCGCATCAATTCTGACACTGCCAATTCTCCGTGATAGGCTTCCAATGCTTTGAGAAAACCATCTTAAAAGAGGAAAAGCATGTTAAAAGGAGGAAATGTTTGTTTTACCACCTTCTTTCGGAAGTTTTAGCCCTAGGTCTCCTCTGTATTTTCATACTTCTGGGCCGGTAACCAATTATTGTAATTTGGTGTGAGGGTGGGATGAAGAGAGAGAGAGAGAGAGAAGCCCTAGGTCTCCTCTGTATTTTCATACTTCTGGGCCGGTAACCAATTATTGTAATTTGGTGTGAGGGTGGGATGAAGGAAGGCTGAGAGAGAAAGGGAGGGAAAGAGAGATAGAGAGATAGAGAGATAGATGATAGATAGATAGATAGATAGATAGATAGATAGATAGATAGATAGATAGATAGATAGATAGATAGAAGTCTGTACCATTGACTGTCAGACCCCCCCCCAGTAATCTACTTTTTCCCATATGGGTCCTCATACCCTAACATTTTTACCACTTCTAAACAGTGCCACCACCTGAGACCAAACCTTTGGAGGACGAGCACTTGATGACGTTCTAGAGCCAAACTAATAGCCTTGTGTATAACCTAATCTCCAATGTGTTCCTTCTTTTGTCTTCCTTCCTGTATAGTTCTCTTTGTAGCTTTCTGACATGGTAGGAAATTATTTCAACTTCCTTAAAAATTCAGAAGAACTTCACAGTCTGATAGGAGTGGACAAAGCTGGGGGTGTGAAAAAATGCACAGGACATATTACAAAAGAGGAGGTGGCTGTCGAAGGGCTTGGTTTTGGAAGCCACTTCCTCTAGATTTGCTGATTTCTTGGCAGAGTGATCATTGTTAGAAATGGTATTTAGTTTCACATCAATAGATTTATTGTAATTAAAATTAATCAAAGCATTTAGGGGATTTTATGAACCTTGGTTTTGGCATGAGATCTATGACAATAAGGAAAAGGCTGTTAGGTTGACAGATAGACCATATGCCTAGAAATATTATCCAGAATGCAAGACTTTTGGCAGTGCAAACAAAGCCATTCAAATCTCTTCCTGAAGGATATTCCAATAAAGTGAATCTGGGTTGCCAAACCATTATGCAAAGCCAAAATACAGGTACATCACACAGGCTATTGGTTATTGAACTGTAAAATATGAATTTTAAAACCACCTCTACAAAGGTTATTATTATTGCATTTACTTTAATGTGAAATTATAGTCATCATTGTCTATTTCTGTCTAACAAATAGACACAAACTTAAGACACTGACAACACACATTTATCAATCCACAATTTCCATGATCAGGATTGTGAGCTCAGATTCCCCGGGTTTTCTACAAAGCTGTAACCAGGGTTCCAACTGGGCTGTGTTCTCATCTGCAGGTCTGACTGGAGAAGACTTACTCTCTTTGCTCTCTAAGCTCACACAGGCTGTTTGTTATTCAGTCAATTGCCCTCACCTTTTCCTGGCTATAAATTAAGGCCTAACTTTAGTCACAAACTCCAAGGGTTTGGTCTCAGGTGATGGCACTGTTTAGAAGTGGTAGAAATGTCAGGGTATGAGGGCCCTAAACTAACTTGACATACCAAAATTTCCAGAATGACTTTGGAACTTGTTGAGCTGCCCTCTAGGGGCTTTTGGCTGGCAAAATGGAGTTGCACAGAGAGTGACAAATTTTTTCATCTCCTCCATTGTAGTGTGTCATGTAGAAGCTGATCACCGTCCCTTCTCAAAATAAAAAGGAAGCAAATACACTGAATTATGAACTAATTAGCTCTGCTTAATCAAGCATAGCATCAGTATTTTTAATCTAACTTCTTCCTTGATTATCATTTTGATTGTATCTTCAATCATAACTTTTTCCCATTTAATTGGGTGTTTGAACTTTACCTATTATTTTAGAAAAATAATTAAAGCTCATGACATTGGAAAATTGAGATATAATTTGAAAATATTCTCAGTTAAAGTATTTGTCATTTAATTTTGTATTTGTGCTTATTTTATAGCAAAAAATTAAACATTTGTGAAGCTAAGTATTTCCTTTATGGATTTGAACAGCTGTCTTTTCTGACTGAGAGAGAAAAAAAGTATCCATGCACTAAAATGGAAGAAGGAAATATATTTGTTCATTAGTCAGTAATGATAACAATCAAAGTACCCACATCAAATGTAATTTAAATAAAGATGTATTATGCATAAGCTGTACAGTATTGCCCTTCACATGGATATGACAGTTCATAGTCAATGTGTGTATAATTACGTGTATATAATTCCCAGTGTCATCCTGTACTCATGTACACATACCCACAGGACTCAGCTCTAAAATTTATTAATGCAAATTCAACTCTTCTCTGATTTGGAATCAGGAGGCTGAATGTGTTAAGTAGTTTTATGACACGCTGTTGCACTGTTCCCTTTCAGTGATGTATTAACAAGCATTGGGGACTACTCGGAATGATTCAGTTATTTCAGGAGACCATGGGAGGGCTACTGTGGGGAACGTCTGTGAGTGTGATACCCACATGCTGATACTGAAGCAGAATCTCCCATTCCAGACAAGCATTTTTGTGCTTGATTTTTATTGACGGCTTTGTTTCTTTTTTCTTGAATAATGTCTATCAAGTATAAATGCCTTTGCAGAACAAACTCCACCTACCTATTCCCTGCAGAACAGGCCACATGTGAAGGATAGTTTTCAGTACTTTTCTTGATACAGAATTAGTTTGTCAAATTGTGTTCTCATGAAGGATGAAAATTTGTTCCTTTCTTCAAATTCTACTTGTATGAATAAAATTTGGCTTACATTCTGGAGTATAGAAAGAATAAATATCTTTGCTATGTTTATCAGACTGTGGCGGAAACCTTTACAGTAGGTAATGCTTTCTATTGGCAGTAGTCAAGGCTAAGTCTCCTCTCAGAGTAACTTAGATTTCAAGACTAGTAGAGTACAATGATCATTGCCCATCATAATCATTACTAATTTTAGTAATTGGATAGAGTGATGGTCAAAATGTGCTTTAGATTATTGCTCTTCACACATTTTTAGAGCTACTGATGTTTGTCTTTCTACAATAAAATAAAGCATGAAGCAAGCTTGCTGTCACTTGCCTACAGGATAAGACTCACATGAGGAACCAGTGGAAAGGATCTTGTCACACTTGGTTTATATTCTAAGGAAATGCAAATTAAGGGTTTAGTTAATAGTGACGCAACAATGCTGGTTCACTCCCTGCGACAGAGGTACAACAGCAAAGTAAGATTGTAACAACCAAGAAGCTGCGTGTATATACATTTCTTAATAATAGACTACTTGCAGAATTAGGCCGAGACTTAGAACAAGGTACTTCTTTTAACACTTCCAAATTGCCAGTTTCGTTCATTTATTTCTTCCTTCCTTCCTTCATTCATTTAATCACCCAAGCAAATCTCACTGAGTGGCAGCTTTGCCATACACCATAAGCCAGACCCTGTGTGCACAGGAGAGCTAGGTTCATAAGTTCTCACAGACTTTACTCAGATCTTTCCTAATTTCTTTTCCTGTGAACAAAAATTGTTGGCTCACTCTGAGCTGTCCTTGCTTTTATTCTATTAGTATCATTATGAAAACATTTACAGGTAAAAAACTAAGTTTTTCAAAGGCGTGCAGACTGAACCATACATCCCCTTAATAGGCTTATCTCTTAGATTTCTTCTTGCCAAAATAAATGGATATAAACCTCAAGGGGCCATTCTTACTCAATAGTAAAACACAGACGTTATTGTAAGGAGATGAAAATGTATTGCAAAGGGAAGAGAAGAGCCCTGCAGCAGGATGCGAGTCATTGCAGGCCTTCGGTGCCAAGCAGCTGGGGACAGGCATGTTGCTGAGAGTATTGAAGCTAGAGACGCACCCCTGAAACTTGGTGGATTCTAAACAAAGAGCCCAGGTTTTAAAAAGACAAAGTGAAAACTGAACCTTAAGAAATTTAGACTAAAGGACCGATAATTCTGTGCAATCTTTGCTATATTGTCTAACCCATGAAGAGAGCTATGCCACCCCCAAAACAAATGAGACATCAATGTAGTGGAGTATGGACAAGAGAAGTTCACAGGGTTGAATTCTTTCAGTGAGAAATAGGAAGTTGTTACTGCTGTATATGTCTTGTGCTTCTTTTTTAATATATACACTGGCAGGCACACACACACACACCATGTACCAAACTTTCTAGAGCTCACAATCAATTATTCGAAATTTAATCAGTCTAGAGTAAGTAATAAAATCATTCTTTTGAATAATGTGTGTGTGTCATACATGTGTGTGCTTTGTGTGTATACATGCATACATGTTTCCAAGTACGTATGAGCCTGTATGGTTATGAATGTGGCTTCTTTAAAATCCTATTTAGTTGTGGCAGATAATGATGCCCTATATGGTTTTGAATGTTTTCTTACAATAAGTATCATCATGTGTGGAGATTATCATTCACACTTGGAATGAATTATTAATGAATTCATATAAGTTCATAAACTGCCTACTAATTGTAGTTTGATAGCCTTGGATACGTATTTAAACTCACATGCCCAACATGTATAGCCTAGAATGTGGTCATTAGAGCAGGCAGACTTCACTGATCCTGTCTCTTTGGAATGAAGCTTTATCTACTCAATCAGCTTTGCTGGGTGTGTAGGGTATTTGACAGCATCACAGTATTCTTGCCACTGCCCCCAGAATCTCCTTGGTGACAGTCTCTTGGCCCACAGGCACATGTTAAAATATGTCTAGGATATACAATAGAGACAGAAGCTGCTTTTCAGCAAGGATCATGGGAATCATGTTTTGTTTTGTTTTGTTTTGTTTTTTATCTAAAGTGATTATAGCAATTTACACTTCTGCTGACTGTGGATGATTTTCCTCACTGCTCAGATATTCTTAGCACACTACACAGTACAGGTCTACCATTCTGCAAACTCAAAATGTCTGCAATGCTTGCATCATGACTTTAATTGTATTTTTCTGATTATACAGTTCCATATTCACATTTAGAAACCCCCTGCCCTGTGCTGTCTTTTCTTCATCTACCCATATATGTATGTATTTTCAGGATTTTTATATATACTTATATTAGAATTTTGGAAATGAAAGAGCCAGCATTTTGACTGGTCAGTCAATATATGTCATTTGTGCATGTTAATCGGGCTTATTCAAGGAAGATAGAGTAAAGCCTCCCAAAGCCCTAATATTTTGGAATAAAAACTGGAGGCATTCGATAGATGGATTAAAAACAAATAATCATAGTGTCTTACTGCAGACATTTTTCACTGAGCGTGCTTACTACCCAAACTGTAAGTTCTATGGAAGTGTTTCTAGACATGTTTACATTGAATTGGTCAGTGAAATCAGACAAACATTTACAACTTGTTTTCAAAGTAAATGATGTTGGTTACAACTATCATGCTGGAATTTGGATTCAATTCAGAGAAAGTAAGGATATAGAACTAAACAATGTTTGACTCCAAACAAATTCAGCCAATCTTTTTAATCCTCTCCACACCTGTGATTTATGGAAATTTAAAAAACACGCATATCTGTCTTTTTAAGTACTTCTTTTTTGATGTGGAGCACACAGAATGAGTCGGTATATAAATTCTTACTTTGGGCAAGAACCGCAGTAGCTACTGACATGGACATATGTGATGAATGGGAAGAGTACACATGCCGATTCCGGACTTTGCTTTCATAACCTTACTGGAAGAAAAAGATACTAAATAGTTGTAATAGGCATACATCTCATCCTATAGATGTTTAATAAAGATAAAAAATCTTTTCCCCTCTCAGCCTCTATTCTGCTGGAAGAACCCATTGAAGGGTTCAGCCTCTTTTGATTTATATCTCAAAGGTCCCGTATCATTGCGGAGGCAACACCTGCTGCATAATGTCCTCAGGCTTGATATGTAGCCCGAAAATCTCTATTGGAGCTCAGTGACCCCTTGGGCTCTTGTAACTTTAGTTAAAACTAATCTATGTTGGGTGATATTTTCTTCTATCTACTGAATCCTTATCTAGTCAATGTATTAGTGACTAGTTACAGTAATTTTCTCTGTTGGGTCTTCCTCATTTCTCCCAACAAAACCTCAAGGAATGGTCCTTGGAAATCTTCTAAATATTCACTCCCTTACACTAGGTCCTGGTTGGTTGAAAGCATGGAACATTATCTGTCTTGAAGGATTCTTCCACTTTCCATTTGAGCCAAAATAAAGAAATCCACTTTAAACTTATAGAAAAAAAGAAAAGGAGACTACCAGTCATAAATAGCTAGAGAGGAAAATATGTTAAATAAGTTTAGCATAGCCTGGCTGTACTAGATGAAACAATTCTAAAGAAATTATTTGAATTATTTTTCATCAATAAATACATGAGACAAATAATTTGCTGCTATTGATGAAATTATTAAATCTCATTTTATGAAATGCTAATAGATCTTGCAAAATAATTATTTTAAATATAGTACCAGATAAGATGAAGAAATGTAAGTTCGATGGGCAGTGCATAGAAGAGCGACTTCAGAACAAAAATTACACTCCTGAGAGATAAATATGTGCGTGTATCTTAAGAACGAAGTAAAAGTAAATGTGTGAAAAAGTTAACTGGAAGCTCCTGGCTAAGAAGTAAAAAATACCTGTGTGTCAGGCAGGTGAAATGTATGCAAACCTAAATGAAGACCCAAACAGAGTATAAAGGCTACGGTATCAGCATACAGAACAGGGGAGCAGAATCCCAGCCCAGAATCCAAAGGCGTGATGAGGATTTAAAACTACAGATGGTCTTATGGCTGCCTTAGTAACAGTTATGTCAGTGATCTTAGACAAAAATTTTCATTATGAACACTGAATGAATCATATACAAAATTTTAGAATACTCCAGCAGCAATTGGGAGCGGGGAGAGAGACTCACAGAAAGACAGGATGCAGAGGGAAAAATCTAAATCGGAGGCCACCAAGGGTCTGAACCTCAGAGATTAGGGAATCCTGAGGAAGAGGGGGAGGAAAGGCTGTAGGGATTAGAGGGGATAGAGGACACTGGGAGAACATGGCCCATCAAACCAGCTAATCAGGGCTCACAGAGACTGAACAAGAAAGCGCTGGGCCTGCATGGATTTGCATTAGTTCCTCTGTATATATGTTATAACCTTTAGCTTGGTGTTTTTGTGGGACTCCTAACAGTGGGCGTACTTTTACCTACTCTTGAGACTATTTTCCTCCTCTTGGTTTACCTTGTCCAACCTCGATATGAGGTTTTGCCTTTTCTTATCATGTCTTGTTTTGTCCTGTTTGGCTGTTGTCTCTCGGAGGACTGCTCTTTTCTGAAGAGGAAACTGAGCAGAAGCAGAGCTGGGGGAGATGAGGTTGGGATGTATGCTATAAGAAAAGAATCTATTTTCAATAATAAGAGAAGGAAATAGGAAGCGATAGATAGTGTGTGGGAAAAGCAGAATAATATTTGTGTGTGGGCATCTTTATTTGCACATATATAAAATCTTAAAAGCAGCATAGAAAATAAAGTTCTGTATATTTCAAAACCAGTTTTAAAACTGATAGAGAACTTTAAGAGATGTTTTGTAGATCAACAACAATGAAGTATAACAATTCAAATAATGAGTTTCCTAGCCTGTCGTGAATGGTCCCTGATTGCTAAACACCTAGAGAAGTAATTAGCAAATCATGTAGGGTAACATCAGAGGACAGATGGCACACATGGCATTTTTCCATTGGGCCAATCATACAATCAGTGATGAGAATGCAGGATCATTACAGTGGTATGTTGAAAACGTGATGGAGTTTCACGCTAATTATGAAGAACTAATTGGTGTCATATTTGCTATAAAGATCTCGCCTCAGCGAGGACATGTCACCTGTACATACTTTTTACTTTGGCAGGCCGGACAGACTAGGGAAAGAAGCTGAACCGGAGATAACAAGTCTCCACCCCACCCCCCCCCCACACACACACATGCTGTCAGATTCTGCCTAACACATCTCCTTTGTGGTGGGCTCAGATGACAAACACTCCGTTCCTTAATTAGCTAGGATAAAGACATTATATCTGATTTCATATGAAAGTATGTGGGTCTTTATGAAACCCTAGGAATATGAATCGGAATACTAATCTGGAGGAAAACAAGAAACTGCTTAGGCCTGGCATAGGGGAAAGAATAGCATTGAGGAAGCTTTTCAGTGAGCTTAGCCACGTGACCGAATGGATGCTTTGCCGCTTTGAGAACTGTCTTCTAACCTCCTAATCTGTGCAGGGCTATGGGCAGTTCGGGCTATTTAAGAATAAACTGATCTCAGTACTCTGATTTCTAAGTAGAGAAAAGGAAATGTGTTTTCAAAACAGCCGTTCCTATAGCTAAAGCTCACTGTTCATCTCCCAGTAAGAAACAACAGGCAAACGCTGACACACCTAGCATTAGTTTCGTCATTTTATTTCAATGATTCAATTTATCTTAGTATTTTCAAGTTAGTTGAAGAGTACACTGAGCATATCACTGCTCAAAGCATGGTGGAATTTGAGAGGTATGCTCTTATCCTAGAATCTGGAAAAGCAAAGCTCGTGGAAACAGAAAAGGAGCTTGTTAAATGATGTTTGGAGACAGGGCACAAGTTCAGCCAGTGTGCATAAAGGCACACAAAGAAAATAGAACTTCTGTGAAAAAGGTAAGACAGCTCTGCGTTACCAGTGGCCCTGCTGGACGATGATTGTGTTTCTGTGTGTGATTGCAATGGGATTTTCCCATTCTTGGCTGTAAGTAACAAAGGGAAATCTAAGAATGCTTGCAGGAAATGCTGCCTCAAATTTAGCAATTTGTCCAGTGCGTCTACACAGGAAACTGTCCCTCAAAGAAATCCACAGATGTGGAAAAGGGGGCGGGGGGCGGGGAGTTGGGTAGATCCCTGACTTCTAGTCTCCAGCCTAGCATTGGTAACAGTTTTTCCTAGGAAGTAAGAGTCTTTTAAACCTACAAGGTATGATGCCCTCTGATTCCCCCAAAGGCCAAAATTAATGGTGCCAAGCCACATTTCCAAGGAATTTTCTCAGAGCTCAACCTGACACTTAAGTTTAGGGTGCAGGAACTAAGGTGGTTATAGGAAACTAGGAGACAAGTTCTGGCATGGAAAACTATGAGGTGGACAAAGAGCAAAAGTTCTGTGTTGAGCAATGTGGATTCTTTGAGTTACCACATCATATGACCTTCAAGACTCTTGCTATTATTCTACAGTATGAGAATGTTTTATTGATATATTTTTTCTGAGTGAACAAATACCTTACTTAACTTTCAAACTTGGAAAACCCCACTGCAATCACATACAGCACCACAATCAATAATGCACTTTGTAGTCAACTCTTAGAGACCTGAGGGGATGAGAGACCAGCAAAGGGCTTCAGTGTCTGTGCCAAGATGGCATGAAACTTCAATTAGCATTATTTATGCTCCTTTTTCACCTCCTCTGGATCCTGTTGTTTGTAGGCAGCACTTTGGGGTCACCACAGTGTGAAGGAAAGTGATCTAAGATTTGCGAGACACTCCTTGTGCCTTATGTGAGCCTTCAACAGACTGTTACTTCCTTCCCTCAGAATCTGTTTCTGCATGATGAGGCACAGGTTCTCACCAAGGATTCTCTTTGTTAATAACAGTATATCCTTGAGAAAATATTACATGGGACAATGTATTAATGAGCAAACATTTTCTAAGAAGACCCTATATTTGAGAATGACTTTAGTTCTCAAAAACAAAATATAGCTGTGGACTTTAAAGCCATCAAATCAATGGCTTTACATCTTCTGAGAAATATTTGTAAGGTCTGCTCTTTCCTAATTAAAAACTGTATAGTGGCCATAGTAGTGAGGTATTTTTCAGTCATGTGGTCATGTGGAAAATACATTCAGACCTACTCAAGTCCTATATCAAGTGCACTTCTACATAACAAGGGGTCTTCTACTGAGTTCACTCAGTGTAATGACTTATTAGATCAACATGCATTCATAATGAAGAGCTTACATCATACAGTCATAGAGTAGTCGATGATCATGTCTTCATCTCTACAAGCACTTTAGATGTTGCCTATGACCAACAGTATTTCTGTTCTAAACACTGCAAGTCTGCCATAAGACTTTCTTGTTAAGACATTCTAAAATTTTCATAACACCCTTATCTAATTTCCAGAACATATTTTTCAATTGGCACAGTACCTGTTAAATATACAGCTCCAAGTGTTACCCAATAAAGTGTCAAACTGCCCTTCTGCACTACTTTTAAAACATAATATGGCCCATTAATAGTAATATAGATTACAACATACAAACTTATTCTATGGAGAAAACTGCTAGATGCTCAGGTCAGTATCCTTTTTAAAAGCTCATGAACATTCTCTTTCCACAATTCTCAGCAAATCTGTTATTTTAATGTTAACTATTTGATTTGAGGTATTGACATAGCAGTATGAATAAAATAAAATAAACAATGTCATGAGCCATGTATATGGCAGGTGTTTTACTGGATCTCAGTTACTCATTTGATCCTTTTCAAGCATGATGTTATCTGTATAAGTGGACTGTCTTGAGGTCCTCAAACTGGGGATTAATGCTATCTTGGAATTCTTATCAGCCTCTCTTTGGACAGAATATATAACATGTACTGTGTTATGCTGTTTTAAGGAGGGGCCGCTTGTTTGTCCTGGCTGCCCAGCTAGTTTACACCCAAAATAACCACACAGAAGTTGTATTGATCAAATTACTGCTTGGCCCATTTGCTCCAGCCTCCCATTGGCTAACTCTCACATCTTGATTTAACCCATTTCTATCAGTCTGTATTTAGCCAAGCAGCAGTGGCTCTTGACCCTGCTTTCTTCCTCCCAGCATTCAGTTCTGTTTTCCCCACCTACCTAAGTTCTGTCTATCAAAAAGGCAGTTTTCTTATTCATTAACCAATGAAAACAAATAGAAGGAACTCTTACACCATTTCCCTTTTTCTGTTTAAACAAAAAAGGAAGACTTTAACATAGTAAAGTCATCAAGTAAAAAGCTAGTTTAATTATATTAAGCTTTTTACAGACCATGGGCAAAATAAAAGAGAAACCACCATAGCCTTTAATGTTCAGTTGAATATTCTCTTTCCTAAGCAAGAAGCCATGGTAAATGTGGGAGGGACACATGAAATCATGTAAGGTTCTGATGAAAAATAACATGCTGGAGATTAAAATCAGTAAATGTATAGTCATAGCCCTCTTCTACTGTATCAACCTATAGGTTGCCACCAATTTGGAAGGATCTAATTACTGTTTCACAGGAGTTGCATGCCAGATACCGTGCACATCCACATAGTTATATTATAATTTATAATGGTAGCAAAATTACATTTATGAAGTAGCATTGAAGCAATTTTATAGTTGTGGGTCACCACAGCATGAGGAACTGTATTAAAGAGCTGCAGATTTGAAAAGTTGAGAACCACTGCTCTATACAGTTATCTTTGTTTCCAACAATGTCTTAAGAAAGGTAATCCTGGGCTTCAAAAATTGGTCCACTAAGTCAGAAAGGCAAGCTTAAGGAATACAGATTTTAGAGATGTGTACATTGGTCTGTCTTTCTTCAGTAAGGATTGACTGGTCTTCTAAATCTGAATAGAGTTTATAATACCAGAGAGACAATTAATCTTTGATGTGTTGTACAGAGTAGTGGAATTCAGAAGCCAACTTGGACATCTTCCTTTTCTCTTTGCGAATTGAAAGATATCTCTCAGAGAATCAACAATAGCCTTTTATGAACATTTATGTCAAAAAGGCAGTAAAGATATGTTTTTTGGGCTCTTGCCATTTATTAAAGAGATAATTACTTCACCATTTACAATGGCTGTATAATTTCCAGAAAGCCATATAAAATACATCAGTCAATGGATAAAAGATGAGTCTTATTTTTTTCTCTTTATATATACCAGAGTTGGAAAGATACATACTGATGGGAGTCCAAAGGTTGTAAGTTCTGGTTAAAGACTCTGATATAAAATTGTGAAACCACTATGACACAATATGCCCACTTCATTTTTCAAAAACCAACAGAAGACTTTTGTAATTTCATCCAATATAACCACAAGTGGCCATTACTCTCATTTTCGGAGAATGAATAAAGACTCATGTGGGCAAACAGACTGCCAAAATAAACTTGAAGCCTAGTGTAGTGGAAAGTCTCAGGAATCCATGAAGGTTATCCTAGCTAAGACTCATAGCAATGGTTTATACACAGCCTGAACTAGCCATTGTCTGTAACAGGCTATAGTGATGAGGCGAGCAGGCCTGCTTTTTGTCCAGCCTGGCTCTTGCATGGCTAGCTTTATAACTGAAATACCAACACACAAATTGTATTCTTTTAAACACTGCCTGGCCCATTAGTTCTAGCTCTTATTGGCTAACTCTCACATCTTGATTAACCCATTTCTAATAATCTGTGTAGCACCACGAGCTGGTGGTTTGCCAGGAAAGATTCTAGCCTACATCCGTCTTGGGTCGAAGAATCATGGCATCTGCCTGACTCTGCTTCTTTCTCCCAGCATTCTGTTCGGTCTACTCCGCCTATCTAAGTTCTGCCCTATCAGAAAGCCAAGGCAGTTTTTTTTTATTAACCAATAAAATTAACACATAGACAGAAGACCCACTTACATCAACAGGCAAGACTTCCAGTGTAGAGATTGGAACCCAAACCTGGCCTCATAGCCTTGGACCTATTTATTATAACCCTAGTCCTTTCAATTAAGAGGTAAAAGATAGTGTGCATGTGATAATACATTGAACAGATGAGGAGGCTGTTTGTTCCTGGCTGCTCAGCCCTGAAATAATCACACATATTATTTGCAATACTGTTTGGTCAATAGATTAAGTGTATTTATTTCTGGTTAACTAATATCTTAAATTAACCCATCTCCATTAATCTGTGTATTGCTATGAGGCTGTGGCTTAACGGGTAAAGTTCCAGCATCTGTTTCCAGCAGGGCTACATGGTTTCTCTTGATTCTGCCTTCTTTCTTCCAGCATTCAGTTTAGTTTTTCTATCTTAGCTCAACTCTGCCCTATCAGGCCAAGCCAGTTTCTTTATTGGCCAATGGTATTCACAGAATACAGAGGGCAATCCCACATCATATAAATGCAAAGATTCAATCTGAATTTGTTATAGTTAAGAATTCCTGAAAACATAATTCACTGATTACAAGTTAGTCAAGTAGATGTGAAGATAAATAATTTCATGAGGCAAACACTCATTGACATATTTAATAACACACCCTTTCTCTCTGTTTCTCCCCACTGCCTTTCATCTCTCCTTCGCTTTCTTCCCCTTTTCCTCCCTCACTGCTCAGTCTCTCTAAACCCACTTCTCTTTCTCTATTGTTCATTTCTCTCACCTGCCAAAAAATTCTGAAGTTAGCCTGTCTAGACAATTACCAATTACAAAAGACAAAAAATTCAAAATTGTATTAACTGGAAATTGACATTTTATTTTTAAACCTGCTTCAGTAGTGAAAAAGTACCTCTTTCTATTCATTTGGAACCCTCTACTATTTAACTCTCCTGAGATCATTAAATATTATTTTAAAATCCTCCTTTTTGGAGTGCTTCCTTAGCTTAACTATTGAACATATTTTTTGGAAGTAAAACCTGCAATTGTGCAATATTTCTAATAATCTTCAACACCTTTTCCTCTCCTCTCCTATTTGGTGTGCTTCTAGCTCCTTAAAGCCTGGATTTCAGTGTATATATAATATACACATATATACATATATTATATATTCATTCCTTTCATAGACTAAGTTTTTGTAGTATTCTATAAATGAGCTGTGTTCTCTGGAGTTTTTATTCTTATGTGCAGTCTTACTTTCTGGTCTCTTAGCTGTCACATACTCTATTTCCTCCTAATATTGTAACCAAAGCTTATTTATTGTGAGACTTCACATAATGGAGCCCAGGATGCAGAGTTGCCATAGCAGGCAGCACCGGGATTCCAAAAAAGCCAGGAGCTGACACCACCCAGGCAGGGCCGGCATCTGAAGGGAAGTATCTGATACCCCAACAGTTAGGTAGGATTAGACAAGATTACCTCATGTCCCTGAGCCCAATACTCACATTTCATGCTCTTTAGCAAAATTTCCCTGTAAAGACACAGGAATGAAGTGTTCTGTGCATATGTGCTCTCTGTTTTCTGCAGGAAAAAATTGAGAAACACATTTTAATAATTGTATTTGGTCCATGATATAATTATTTTATTTTATTTATTTATTTATTTATTTATTTATTTATTTTTTTTTTTTTTTTTTTTTTTTTTTTTTTTTTT